>NC_134354.1:326958327-327185827 GCF_048569485.1 Anomaloglossus baeobatrachus
AATTGGACAAATAAACCAAATCCAAACAAAATATTTTTATTTTCAATATTTTGTTGCGAATCCTTTGGAGGCAATCACTGCCTTAAGTCTGGAACCCATGGACATCACCAAACGCTGGGTTTCCTCCTTCTTAATGCTTTGCCAGGCCTTTACAGCCGCAGCCTTCAGGTCTTGCTTGTTTGTGGGTCTTTCCGTCTTAAGTCTGGATTTGAGCAAGTGAAATGCATGCTCAATTGGGTTAAGATCTGGTGATTGACTTGGCCATTGCAGAATGTTCCACTTTTTTGCACTCATGAACTCCTGGGTAGCTTTGGCTGTATGCTTGGGGTCATTGTCCATCTGTACTATGAAGCGCCGTCCGATCAAGTTTGCGGCATTTGGCTGAATCTGGGCTGAAAGTATATCCCGGTACACTTCAGAATTCATCCGGCTACTCTTGTCTGCTGTTATGTCATCAATAAACACAAGTGACCCAGTGCCATTGAAAGCCATGCATGCCCATGCCATCACGTTGCCTCCACCATGTTTTACAGAGGATGTGGTGTGCCTTGGATCATGTGCCGTTCCCTTTCTTCTCCAAACTTTTTTCTTCCCATCATTCTGGTACAGGTTGATTTTTGTCTCATCTGTCCATAGAATACTTTTCCAGAACTGAGCTGGCTTCATGAGGTGTTTTTCAGCAAATTTAACTCTGGCCTGTCTATTTTTGGAATTGATGAATGGTTTGCATCTAGATGTGAATCCTTTGTATTTACTTTCATGGAGTCTTCTCTTTACTGTTGACTTAGAGACAGATACACCTACTTCACAGAGTGTTCTGGACCTCAGTTGATGTTGTGAACGGGTTCTTCTTCACCAAAGAAAGTATGCGGCGATCATCCACCACTGTTGTCATCCATGGACGCCCAGGCCTTTTTGAGTTCCCAAGCTCACCAGTCAATTCCTTTTTTCTCAGAATGTACCCGACTGTTGATTTTGCTACTCCAAGCATGTCTGCTATCTCTCTGATGGATTTTTTCTTTTTTTTCAGCCTCAGGATGTTCTGCTTCACCTCAATTGAGAGTTCCTTAGACCGCATGTTGTCTGGTCACAGCAACAACTTCCAAATGCAAAACCACACACCTGTAATCAACCCCAGACCTTTTAACTACTTCATTGATTACAGGTTAACGAGGGAGACGCCTTCAGAGTTAATTGCAGCCCTTAGAGTCCCTTGTCCAATTACTTTTGGTCCCTTGAAAAAGAGGAGGCTATGCATTACAGAGCTATGATTCCTAAACCCTTTCTCCGATTTGGATGTGAGAACTCTCATATTGCAGCTGGGAGTGTGCACTTTCAGCCCATATTATATATATAATTGTATTTCTGAACATGTTTTTGTAAACAGCTAAAATAACAAAACTTGTGTCACTGTCCAAATATTTCGGGCCCTGACTGTATATATACAGATATACATATATATATATATATATACACACACACACACACACACACACACACACACACTAATTTTTTTTTATTATTTCCCATTCACTTTTCATTATTTATTGTACAAACTGATCCCCCCTTTTTTCTGGTTCCCTGTTCTATTCATTATTATTTTTTTTAATAATTTTATTTTTCACTTTTTATTTTTTATACTATATTTTTTATTTTATTTTCCAATTTACATTATTTTGTATTTCTATTTTCTTTTTCCATCATTTATGTACCTCATGTGTAATTACACACGTTAATACACATATACCACTACTGGGTATATTCTCTTTGATTTCGGAGGTGTGGATTGTTTTTGATGTTATGTAAATCATCTTCATCTGTTACTTTTGTCTTCCTTCCCTTCCTTCTTATACATCTAAATACAACTTCTGTCCATAATTGCCCTTTGGTTTGTATTGATTTATTTATTTATTTATTTATTTAATCTTTCCTTCTCCTTTTCTCTACACTGGGTGTAGACTTATTAGGCAAGTTGTATTTTAGCGGACTTTTTTTTATTATTGATCCACAACTATGTTCTCAATCAACCCAAAATACTCATATCAAAGCTTAATATTTTTGGAAGTTGGAGTGGGCTTTTTAGATTTGGCTATCTTAGGAGGATATCTGTTTTTGCAGGTAACTATTACAGTGCAGAATTATTAGGCAACTTAATTAAAACCAAATATATTCCCATCTCACTTGTTTATTTTCCCAAAGTAAACCAATATAACTGCACAAAATTTGAGAATAAAAATTTCTGACATGCAAAAACAAAACCCCAAAAAATTAGTGACCAATATAGCCACCTTTCTTTAGGATGACACTCAACAGCCTACCATTCATAGATTCTGTCAGTTGCTTGAATTGTTTACGATCAACATTGCGTTCAGCAGCCACTACAGCCTCCCAGACACTGTTCTGAGAGGTGTACCTTCCCAGTGTCTGAGTTGGAGTGGAGCTCTCTGCCCTTTACTGATCAGCCTCTGGCAGATATATCAGGCCCATCCAGAGTCACTCGCATTTCATCAGTCCATAAAACCTTTGAAAAATCATTCTTAAGATATTTCTTGGCCCAGTCTTGACGTTTTATCTTATGTTTCTTGTTCAAAGGTGGTCGTTTTTCAGTCTTCCTTACCTTGGCTATGTCCCTAAGTATGGCACATCTTGTGCTTTTTGATACTCCAGTAACGTTGCAGCTCTGAAATATGGCCAAACTGGTGGCAAATGGCATCTTGGCAGCTTCACGTTTGATTTTCCTAAATTTATGGGCAGTTATTTTGCGCCTTTTTGCCCAACACGCTTCTTGCGACCCTGTTGGATATTTGCCATGAAATGCTTGATTGTTCAGTGATCACGCTTCAAAAGTTTGGCAATTTTAAGACTGCTGCATCCCTCTACAAGACATCTCACAATTTTGGACCTTTCAGAGCCCGTCAAATCTCTCTGCTGACCCATTTTGCCAAAGGAAAGGAAGTTGCCAAATAAATATGCACCCCTTATATAGGGTGTTGATATCATTACACCACACCCCTCCTCATTACAGAGATGCATATCACCCAATTTACTTAATTGGCAGTTGGCTGTTAAGCAGCTTGGAGTAGGACAAAATGTATAAAAATTATCATGTCATCAAAATACTCATTTGCCTAATAATTCTGCACACAGTATATTTACATATTTATGTTCATGCTCTGCCTGCCTAGACCCACAGTCCCGATGCGCTATCTGCAGCGCTTTTGTTACCGTCCTTTTCTGTGCATGCGCAAACTCCCCTGACCTCCTAACTCTTTTTGACCCAATGTATTTGCCGTCGCTGCATTGTGCGCATGCGCCCACGCTCGCATTGAAACTGGTCCAGACCGTGTCAGCATGCACCAAACAGGTGTGTTATACTATATTTTTATTACTTGGGCATAAAAACCTTTTCCTCAGAGTCTTTCCCACATTTCCCTGATGAAGCCACATGTCGCGGCTATAAGCGTGGGGCTCTGCTACATTACCCCCCACCCCCTTGTTCTACATGATTGACTCAATTTTGGGTTACTGCTTGGTCGGACACCATTACGGTGCTATGCACCTTACTGGCCGATTGTATAGCTTCCTTTTTTTATCTATACCTATTGCTGGATCTCTGCATTCTGTTTATTCAACATACCTGGTAATGCTATTTTGCTTTGTGGTCACATTAGTGTCACGCTTTATGGCCTTGCTGGGTGCATATATAGACCCTTTTGGCTTATGATTATCAGATTATATAGCGTATTTACCAGGGTCATTACTATTGTCCGTATACTTTTGCTTTACCCTGTGGTTATTTAATTATTGTTTGGAGTAGCTGTATGCATTTATTGTAACGTGCATGGTGTTGGGGGATTTGCTTACATCTCACGGATTCTAGGTATTTGTAGGGTGTTGTGGTCAATGTATTATGGTTATTGCTTGCTTGCTGTTTTTAATTGTTTTTAACTTTAATCTGTAATAAAAGTTTGCTTTTTATTACTACATCAGGTTATAATAGCTCCAATTTTTCCCAGTGTCTCTTTCTCTCCTCTTCATTTTGTGCTCATCACACTGCAGGAGCTTGCACCCTATTTATTTATTTATCCATTGATATATTATTCTCGCAGTGCACTCCTTTCATCATTTTTTCCATATATCTTGCTTCTGGTTCCTCTTTCAAGGTTACCTTTCTGGAGGTGCACGCCCCCCTATTTACAGTTAGGTCCAGAAATATTTGGACAGTGACACAAGTTTTGTTATTTTAGCTGTTTACAAAAACATGTTCAGAAATACAATTATATATATAATATGGGCTGAAAGTGCACACTCCCAGCTGCAATATGAGTGTTTTCACATCCAAATCGGAGAAAGGGTTTAGGAATCATAGCTCTGTAATGCATAGCCTCCTCTTTTTCAAGGGACCAAAAGTAATTGGACAAGGGACTCTAAGGGCTGCACTTAACTCTGAAGGCGTCTCCCTCGTTAACCTGTAATCAATGAAGTAGTTAAAAGGTCTGGGGTTGATTACAGGTGTGTGGTTTTGCATTTGGAAGCTGTTGCTGTGACCAGACAATATGCGGTCTAAGGAACTCTCAATTGAGGTGAAGCAGAACATCCTGAGGCTGAAAAAAAAAGAAAAAATCCATCAGAGAGATAGCAGACATGCTTGGAGTAGCAGAATCAACAGTCGGGTACATTCTGAGAAAAAAGGAATTGACTGGTGAGCTTGGGAACTCAAAAAGGCCTGGGCGTCCACAGATGACAACAGTGGTGGATGATCGACGCATACTTTCTTTGGTGAAGAAGAACCCGTTCACAACATCAACTGAAGTCCAGAACACTCTCAGTGAAGTAGGTGTATCTGTCTCTAAGTCAACAGTAAAGAGAAGACTCCATGAAAGTAAATACAAAGGGTTCACATATAGATGCAAACCATTCATCAATTCCAAAAAAATAGACAGGCCAGAGTTAAATTTGCTGAAAAACACCTCATGAAGCCAGCTCAGTTCTGGAAAAGTATTCTATGGACAGATGAGACAAAGATCAACCTGTACCAGAATGATGGGAAGAAAAAAGTTTGGAGAAGAAAGGGAACGGCACATGATCCAAGGCACACCACATCCTCTGTAAAACATGGTGGAGGCAACGTGATGGCATGGGCATGCATGGCTTTCAATGGCACTGGGTCACTTGTGTTTATTGATGACATAACAGCAGACAAGAGTAGCCGGATGAATTCTGAAGTGTACCGGGATATACTTTCAGCCCAGATTCAGCCAAATGCCGCAAACTTGATCGGACGGCGCTTCATAGTACAGATGGACAATGACCCCAAGCATACAGCCAAAGCTACCCAGGAGTTCATGAGTGCAAAAAAGTGGAACATTCTGCAATGGCCAAGTCAATCTGCAGATCTTAACCCAATTGAGCATGCATTTCACTTGCTCAAATCCAGACTTAAGACGGAAAGACCCACAAACAAGCAAGACCTGAAGGCTGCGGCTGTAAAGGCCTGGCAAAGCATTAAGAAGGAGGAAACCCAGCGTTTGGTGATGTCCATGGGTTCCAGACTTAAGGCAGTGATTGCCTCCAAAGGATTAGCAACAAAATATTGAAAATAAAATTATTTTGTTTGGGTTTAGTTTATTTGTCCAATTACTTTTGACCTCCTAAAATGTGGAGTGTTTGTAAAGAAATGTGTACAATTCCTACAATTTCTATCATATATTTTTGTTCAAACCTTCAAATTAAACGTTACAATCTGCACTTGAATTCTGTTGTAGAGGTTTCATTTCAAATCCAATGTGGTGGCATGCAGAGCCCAACTCGCGAAAATTGTGTCACTGTCCAAATATTTCTGGACCTAACTGTAGGTGGTGGTTGTAATTGATTTACACCATTTTTCTTTATGGCGTTTTCTGGACTCAATGGATTGGGATTCATGGGAGGCCGCTTGGCAGGCCCAGTCGGGCAGCGTTTTTCTTTCAGGGAATCCTTCTTTGCACATCCCTGATTAATTCTCCATTCTTACCTCAGATTTGACAGCAGCACATAAAACAAGTATCAGACTATGGTGGAACATACACAGCCTTGAGGAGTACCTCAGGGCTGGTATAGTTCCACGTGGGCCCCGGGTCTCCATTTTTCCCACTTGCGAACCATCTCTGGCTTTCCAAGATACTTGGGAACAGGGCCTCCTGCGGTGCTCCAATATTTGAATTAACATGTTGTTGGAGCATGACAAGACCCTTCTTGCCACTACTAAAACAAAACATAAAAGACCTGGAGGCCAAGCTTAATAGAATGGATAATTTGTCACAAATTACAGCATTTCAACAGAAACTGGAGTATTTGGATCGCTACGAGCAGGATTTTATTGACAAAAAAAAACCAGAAGAAGTTCCATCGAGATCGTACAGATTTTGATAATAAGAGTCATGTAAAACTCTCGAAGGGTCCTCACCTCCCTCTTTGCCATCAGCCACAGATCATCATGACTATTATATGATCGGCCTGAAAGTTTAGGTATTTATGACTTTGGGTGATGGTAGAACTGCAACCAAAGGATGCAAAGAAAAACATCCCTTTGTTCTGTTGGAGGGAAAACTTCCAAAACAGTTTTTAAGCACTACGTGAATGGTAGAATAATTAAAAGCACATTGCCAGAATCCCTGTAGCGCGCTGAGCCCAGCGCACCATTTAATTTGACTGGGAGATCGCTGGTATCACGACAAATTAGTATTGGCCAGTAAAATCATGCTAGATGCGTTGTGCTTGGTTTGTGATAATCTTGGCACAGTCCACAAGAGACTGTAAAATGAGGTCACAGAGAGGGGGGGTTACCTAAAGGCATAAGAGTGACTAGCTCCTAGATGGGGCAGTAAGTACTGGAGGGCATCAGTAAGGGGTGATGCTGGCCATCTCTCTACCATCTTCTTCTCTTGGAGTCCCTCCCTCCCTAAATTCAGATGTCACATCTATGGCACGAGTTTAGTAAGTTTCACGTTTATACCTTTTATTTTTATGTAACTGTCTATACTGTAATTGCATGGTTCCCTTTTGTAAATTCTTGTATATTCTTTTAAACACTGCCTATTTTCGGATTAAATATATAAAATTTAATAGTTTCTTTCCTCATGCTTTATATACGAATCCAAAAACCCAAAGGATCTTATGCTATCTGTAACGAGTACCCGGACTGCCTGTGAAACGTCCGGTGGTGGCAGCATAATTATTAGTGCATAGAATTATTGGAGTGCTATCATTAAGGGTACCGTAGTATATATATATTCCATTAGCGGATATCGGTGATACATACATTTACCCTTGCTGTGAGACCTCAAATATTTGGCATTATTAGCTCAGCAGCCTCATTCTGTTCATTGTCCTGCAGTACCAAAAGTGGCCTGCCGGCAAGAGGGGCGCTAGAGAGTAGTCGTGTTTGTGACAAATCAGCGAACAGCTGCGGGATATCTGAGTGACTGCCCCCGGCTGTTCATGACAGACAGCTTTCAAATGGAAACACATGGGCAATTCTCATCATACCAACAGTCTGAGATCCCTCTCTGGGAACCATGATGGGCATTTGATCACCAAAAACGCCAGCTCGAGTTATTTTTTTGTCCTCAACTGGCAGCGACCTAGACACAGAAGAGGTGGCAGGGGCTCCCGTAAGAACTACCAGACCTTGGAATCATGTGTCCTATCACACATACGGAGCTAGGCAACGACATCGACCTTAGATGCCACTTATGACACACTGTCCTCTGTCACAGAGGCAAATGTCAATAAGGACTCCCTACAGGCAAGTAATCTTTCTAATTATACCTTGTCACAATTTGAAATCTCTGTGCTACAGAAGGGCTTGACCTTTTCCCCTACATATGGCCTGGATAAGTTTCCCTTATCAAGGATCTGTACCTTTTCTGTAGACATCTTATTTTTCAGGTTATCTACATAAGACCAGAGGTGTTTGATTCCCTACAACCGGACAAGTAACAAGTCTTCTGTGACTTATTGGAATTGCTACATGAAAACACAGACATCAGGTTGGACAAAGTTCCCTCACAGGAATAGGTCTACTACAATTCCATCGTTCTCCTTGGTACCAGCTGTCACACTCTTTTTATTTAGTCAAGGCTGATATTTTGGACCTATCATGACATGTCTCCAGAGCACCTAATCTTAATATACAGGAAAGAAGGGCAATTCGGAATTTAAGGACTAATGTCAGCTTTGTTATCAAGGAGGCGGACAAAGGAGGCAATGTGGTTATCTTGCCCATGGACCTATACCTAGAGGAAGCTAATGGGCAATTAAACAACTGTAGCTATTATTATAAACTACCATTTGATACTACAGTCCCCTTTACC
This sequence comes from Anomaloglossus baeobatrachus, assembly GCF_048569485.1. Lineage (NCBI taxonomy): Eukaryota > Metazoa > Chordata > Amphibia > Anura > Aromobatidae > Anomaloglossus > Anomaloglossus baeobatrachus. Next base: position 326,966,682 of record NC_134354.1, read on the forward strand.
TCCAAACTCCATCGTCTTTTGTACTCAGCATATCGCTTTGGGGTTATTTCCACGGATTAGAAAAAATAAATGTGGGTTGATCATCCAATTATTTCAATATTCTACAGGTCATCAAAAATACACAAGTCCACTAAAAAACCGCGAGGCAGACCTATTGTTGCCAGTATTGGCAGCCTTTGTGAAAGGGCAAGTGTACAGTGCCTTGATCGAAAGTATTCAGGCCCCTTGAATTTTTCAACCTTTACCCACATTTTAGGCTTCAAACAAAGATAAAAATTTTAATGTTATGGTGAAGAATCAACAAGTGGAACACAATTGTGAAGTTAAAACAAAATTTTCTCATTATTTTACACCTTTTTTAAAAAATAAGAAACTGAAAAGTGGGGCGTGCAATATTATTCGTCCCCTTTACTTTCAGTGCAGCAACCTCACTACAGAAGTTCACTGAGGATCTCTGAATGATCCAATGTTGTCCTAAATGACTGATGATGATAAATATAAGCCACCTGTGTGAGATAAAGTCTCCATATAAACGCACCTGCTCTGTGATCGTCTTAGTGTTCTGTTTAAAGCGCAGATAGTATCATGAAGACCAAGGAACACAACAGCCAGATCCGTGATACTGTTGTGAAGTTTAAAACCGGATTTGGTTACAAAAAGATTTCCAAAACTTTAAACATCCCAAGGAGCACTGTGCAAGCGATCATATTGAAATGGAAGGAGTATCGTACCACTGCAAATCTACCAAGATCCGGCCGTCCATCCACACTTTCATCTCAAACAAGACGACTGATCAGAGATACAGCCAAGAGGCCTATGATCACTCTGGATGAACTGCAGAGATCTACAGCTGAGGTGGGAGAGTCTGTCCATAGGACAACAATCAATCGTACACTGCACAAATCTGGCCTTTATGGAACAGTGGCAAGAAGAAAGACATTTCTCAAAGATATCCATAAAAAGTGTCATTTTCAGTTTGCCACAAGCTACACCAAACATGTAGATTAAGGTGCTCTGGTCAGATGAAACAAAATCGAACTATTTGGGCACAATGCCAAACGATATGTTTGGCGTAAAAGCCACACAGCTCTTCACCCTGAACACACCATCCCCACTGTCAAACATGGTAGTGGCAGCATCATGGTTTGGGCTTGCTTTTTTTCAGAAGGGACAGGTAAGATGGTTAAAATTGATAGGAAGATGGATGGAGCCAAATACAGGACCATTGTTGAAGAAAATCTGCTGGAGTCTGCAAAAGACCTGAGACTGGGACGGAGATTTGTCTTCCAACAAGACAATGATCCCAAACAAAGTAAAATCTACAATGGAATGGTTCAAAAATAAACGTATCCTGGTATTAGAATGGCCAAGTCAAAGTCCAGATCTGAATCCAATCAAGAATGGTGGAAAGAGCTGAAAATTGCTGTTCACAAACGCTCTTCATCCAACCTCACTCAGCTCGAGCTATTTGCAAAGGAAGAAAGGGCAAAAATGTCAATCTCTATCTCTCGATGTGCAAAACTGATAAAGACATACCCCAAGAGACTTGCAGATGTATTCGCAGCAAAAGGTGGCGCTACAAAGTATTAACTTAAAGGGGACGAATAACATTGCATGCCCCTCGTTTCTGTTTTTTATTTTTTTTTAAATGTTTAAAATAAACAATAAATTTCACTCTACTTCACAATTGTGTCCCACATGTTGTTGATTCTTCACCATTAAACATTTTTTATCTTTAGATTTGAAGCCTGAAATGTAAGTAAAGGTTGACAAATACAAGGGGGCCGAATACTTTCGCAAGGCACCGTATATGTGGACTTTTTTCTCCAGCCCATGGTCACTAGCTTACCATCATTTGTGTAGGACACCTTACACTTTGTCAATTTTTGTAGGAACATCAGTCTCCCATCATAAGGTTTCTTGATCACTTGCGATGTGGAGTCACTAAACACAAATATCAAGTATGAGGATGGCACGCATGCAATCACATATATTTTGGATTTACAGGGACACTGACCACATGCATGATTCCTTCCTCATTAATCTTTTGGATTTTGTGCTCAAGCACAACTACTTCCTTTTTGATTGAGTGTTCTACAGGCAGGTTTCAGGCATGGCCATGGGTGCGCATTTCGTGCCGGCCTTCGTGAATTTGTTTTTGGGATGTTGGAAGGCTTCATTAGTGTTTTGCCTGGATGTCTTTCAGAATAAGGTCCGGCATTGGCATCGATATATCGATGACATATTCTTTATCTGGCTGGGCACAGAGGAGGAGTGTCTTGATTTCATTTACACCCTAAATTGTAACTCACTGAACATTTTTTTGACACATACCATCTCACCCGTTTCAGTCACCTTTTTGGATCTTAAAGTCTGTATCAAGGAAAACGACGTGTCTACCAACTTATTCCGGAAGCCAACAGCAACGAGCAGTCTTTTGTAATACAGTAGCTTCCATCCACAGCATACGAGGAATGGGGTACCCACAGGTCAGTCCCTTCGAATTAGGCGCAATTGCAAGGAAGATTCGGATTTTTTACATCAAGCAGGACTTCTTACCAACAGATTTCGGGGCCGTGGCTACCCTAAGAAGGTTATCTCTGGGCCATATCAACAGGCTCGTTCGGAAACACAGACTTCCTTGACCATGGCTACCCCAAGAAGACAGATCGGAAGGTGAGATTCATTGCTACCTATAATGATCAGTGTGGAAAATTAAGGGGCATCCTACAGAACCACTGGTCTATTTTGACCATGGATGCTCAAACCTTAGGGGTGGTGGGCCTATGCCCTTCACTTACGGCATGAAGGGCTCCTAATCTGAAGGACCTATAGACTAGAAGTTATTTTATGAGACCTACTAACAGGTTTTGCCGTGGCATTACGTTGAAAGCCTCATTTACCTGTGGCAACTGTAGTATCTGCCGGTATATGCATCCTACTTACAACAAATTTCAAAATCCACAGGTTTCTACGGATTACGTTATTTCATAATACATCAATTGCAGAACAACTAATGTTATTTACTCCATCATCTGCTCATGTGATAATGTCTACGTAGGACAGACCACACAAGAGCTTCGGAAAAGGATCCAAAAGCATTTGTCGACCATCAATATGACGGTGATAGATTTGAAGAATGGTAAATCCATCACCTCGGTGGCTTCTCATTTTTTGGAGCATCATCAAGGCAACACACACAATACTCGGATTGTGGGGTTGCAGGAATACATTGGTAATGGTAGGGATGGTACCTGTCATAATTGGCTGTTACAGACTGAATCTAAGTGGATTTTTAATCTAAATACAGTCTCCCAGGCAGGTCTCAACTAGGAACTCCTCTTCACGAGTTTTCTGGGTTAATTACTTATTTTTCTTTTTAAAGAAGAAAAAATAAAATAAATAAAAAAAATTCTGACTCCAGGTCCCCGTGTGTGTACATTCTCTCAACTTCTGAAACCTGCAAGGAACTGTGCGTTCATAGGATTTTTGGACTCTTGACCCTTCCTCTGATTCTTCAACCAAGCTGCTCTCTACAAAGGACCTTTTCCATGGATATTGCTCTTCAAATATACATTTGCACTTGTGACCTTTTTGAATTATCTGTTACATCATCCTTTCCTCCTCCAACGGACCCTTGTGGATAGTGGCAGCAATGATGGCTTTACGCCACAATCCTGTCTATATATATATATATATATATATATATATATCATATATATATATATATCATATATATATATATATCATATATATATATATATATATATATATATATATATATATATATATATATATTTCATATTTCATATATATATATATATATATATATATATATATATATTATATATCATACACACAGTGCCTTGCGAAAGTATTCGGCCCCTTTGAATTTTTCAACCTTTTCCCACATTTCAGGCTTCAAACATGAAGATGAAAAATTTACATTTTATGGTGAAGAATCAGCAACAAGTGGGACACAATTGTGTAGTTGAATGAAATATATTGCTATTGTAAACTTTTATAAAAAATTAAACTGAAAATTGGAGCGTGCAATATTATTCGGCCCCTTTAAATTAATACTTTGTAGCGCCACCTTTTGCTGCGACTACAGCTGCAAGTCGCATGGGGTATGTGTATCAGTTTTGCACATTGAGAGACTGAAATGCTTGCCTATTCTTCCTTTGCAAAAAGCTCAAGCTGAGTGAGGCTGGGTGGACAGAGTTTGCGAACAGCAGTTTTCAGCTCTTTCCACAGATTCTCAATTGGATTCAGGTCTGGACTTTGGCATGGCCATTCTAAAATCTGGATATGTTTGTGTGTGAACCATTCCATTGTAGATTTTGCTTTATGTTTTAGATCATTGTCTTGTTGAAATACAAATCTCCATCCCAGTTTCAGGTCTTTTGAAGACTCCAACAGGTTTTCTTCAAGAATGGTCCTGTATTTGGATCCATCTATCTTCCCATCAATTTTAACCATCTTTCCTGTCCCTGCCGAAGAAAAGCAGGCCCAAACCATGATGCTGCCACCACCATGTTTCACAGTGGGGATGGTGTGTTCAGGGTGGAGAGCTGTGTTGCTTTTATGCCAAATATATAATTTGGCATTGTGCCCAAATAGGTCGATTTTGGTTTCATCTGACCAGAGCACTTTCTTCCACATGTTTGGTGTGTCTCCCAGGTGTCTTGTGGCAAACTTTAAACAAACACTTTTTATGGATATCTTTGAGAAATGGCTTTCTTCTTGCCATGCCCATAAAGGTCAGATTTGTGCAGTGTACGACTGATTATTGTCCTATGGACAGACTCTCCCACCTTAGCTGTAGATCTCTGCAGTTCATCCAGAGTGATCATGGGCCTCTTGGCTGCATCTCTGATCAGTCTTCTTGTTTGAGATGAAAGTTTGGATGGATGGCCGGATCTTGGTAGATTTGCAGTGATATGATACTCCATCCATTTCAATATGATCGCTTGCATAGTGCTCCTTGGGATGCTTAAAGTTGTAGAAATCTTTTTGGAACCAAATCCGGCTTTAAAACTTCTCCACAACAGTATCACGGACCTGCCTGTTGTGTTCCTTGGTCTTCATGATGCTATCTGTGCTTTAAACAAAACACAGACTATCACAGAGCAGGTGCATTCATACGGAGACTAGATTACACACAGGTGGCTTATATTATTATCATCATCAGTCATTTAGCACAAAATTGGATCAGAGATCCTCAAACTTCTGGAGTGAGTTTGCTGCACTGAAAATAAAGGGGCTGAATAATATTGCCTGCCCTAATTTTCAGTTTATTCTTTTTTTACAAAAGTTTAAAATAAGCAATACATTTCATTCAACTTCACAACTGTGTCCCACTTGTTGTTGCTTCTTCACCATAACATTAAAATTTTTATCTTTATGTTTGAAGCCTGAAATGTGGGAAAAGGTTGAAAAATTCAAGGGGACTGAATACTTTCGCAAGGCACTGTATATATATATTCTTTTGATTGTCGTATGGTGCTGTGTACTTCTCATCCTCTTCCGTTTTTCCATTTCCATTGTTGTGTCACATATTCATATGGACATACACAGTATATTAAATGTATGTATCAGGATTATTCAAGTCTCTTTGTATATTGGCCTTGAAGAATTACCCCCTGTTTAGGAAAATTACTTTATATACCCTTAGAGTACACCATGTATACCTCCACAATCTGTCTTCTGTTTTGTTCCGCCCTATTATTCTATTGGGTTTCATTAGCATTAGGTTATATTTTCTAAATATATTATGTATATATATATATATATATATATATATATGTATATATATATATATATATATGTATATATATATATATATGTATGTATATATATATATATATATATATATATATATATATATATATATATATGTATATATATATATATATATATATATATATATATATATATATATATATATATATATATATACACACACACACACACACACACACACACACACACATACATACATACATACATATATATATATATATATATATATATATATATATATATATATATATACACACATATATATATATAACACGTATACATATTTTTATTATTTTTTTTTCTTTTTATTTTTCATTTCCTTTCCATTACTATTTTTTTGTACAAACCCCTCTCTGTTGTGAATGTCATCCGAGGGGGTGATGGTTTGGAGCTCCCTCTGGTGGTCAGGACTGGGGGTGAAGCGGACTGTGCCTCAATGGGTGTGGGAGTTAATTGGGAGGTTGGGAAGCCCAATTGCACATCAGCCTGGGTTATATGGAAGAGTAGTGTCTGCTGGCTGGGGCCGGTTATAGTTGTTCCGTTGTCTATGAATTGACTTGGAGTTGTCCTTCCATTTATTCTGTGCCTGTCCCATTCCAGATAAGTTGCAAGTTATTTGCTTTATTGCCTGATCCACACCTAAGGGTGTTTGTTTTTCTTTTTGTTTTGCATAAGGTCTGTTTTCTTGCAGGAGAGGAATTGTCTGTTTTGATGAGCATGGGGGTTTCCCCTCTGCAAGTCTCACTGCAAGAAAAGGGAGATTCTCCCTGATCTATTTGATTATTTGCACTTTTGTATTTCTTGAGATTTTTTTGGTATTTTGTTTCTCCCATTATTTGCAAGAGTACCTGATATAGTGGGGAAGAGTCCGTGTGGTCTCAGCATTTTTCTTATCAGGAGATTGGTATTTTTACGCAGGGTTTTGCACTGACCACAATTCGGTATCTGCCATGTCCTGTTCTATCTAGAAAAGTGGGCCTTGCCTTTGATGATCTATATTTCCTATCTGTGTATTGTGTTTTCTTACATCACTGTTGGCTTTATATGTTGGGGGCTTGCTATTCCTTTGGGGACTACTCTGAGGCAAGATAGGTTTCCTCATTTCTATCTGTGAGGTGTAGTAAGTTTCTCTGGCTGTGACATGGCGTCTAGGTGTGTTTAGGACCGCTCCACGGCTACTTCTAGTGTGGTCTGACAAATAGGAGATTGCGGTCAGCTCTGGTTCCAACTACTCATGTTTTTTCTGCTGATGGGATTTTTGTGATCATCCACGGTGACCTGATTATAACACCTCCCCCCTTCCCCTTTTTTTCTGGTTCCCTGTTCTATTAATTTTATTATTTTTTCAGATTTTAATTTTTATTTATTTTTTCAGTTTTTGTTTTTTATATTGTTTTATTTTCTTTTCCAATTTACTTTTCATTTTTTATTTCTTTTTCCATCATTTATATACCTCATGTGTAATTCCACACATTAATACACATATACCACTACTGGGTATATTCTCCTTGATTTCGGAGTTGTGTGTTGTTTTTGATGTTATACGTGAATCCTCTTCATCTGTTACTTTCCTCTTCCTCCCTGCTTTCTTATACATCTAAATACTACTTCTGTCCATAATTGCCCTTTCGTTTGTATTTATCTTTCCTCCTCCTTTTCTCTATCTACCAATGCATGTTCATGCTCTGCCTGCACCCACAGTCCCAATGCTCTATCTGCAGCGCTTTTGTTACCGGACTTTTCTGCGCATGCGCGAACTCCCCTGACCTCCTAACTCTTTTTGACCGAATATATTTGCCATCGCTGCGTTGTGCGCATGCGTCCGCGCTCGCATTGAAACTGGTCCGAACCGCGCCACCGTTCACCAAACAGGTGTGTTATACTATTTTCTTATTACTTGGGCATAAAAACCTTTTCCTCAGAGTCTTTACCACATTTCCCTGATGAAGCCACATGCCGCGGCAATGCACAGGGGTCTCTGCTACATTACCCACCCACTCCTTGCCCCCTTGATCACCTACATGATTGACTCCATTTTGGGTTACTGCTTGGTCGGACACCATTACGGTGCTATGCACCTTACTGGCCGATTGTATAGCTTCCTTTTTTATCTAAACCTATTGCTGGATCTCTGCATCCTATTTATTCAACATACCGGGTAATGCTATTTTGCTTTGTGGTCACATTAGTGTCTCGCTTTATGGCCTTGCTGGGTGCATATATAGACCCTCATGATTATCAGATTATATAGTCTATGTACCAGGGTCATTACTATTGTCCGTATACTTTTGCTTTACCCTGTGGTTAATTATTGTTTGGAGCAGCTATGTGTGTTTATTGTAACGTGCATGGTGTTGGGGGATTTGCTTACATCTCACGGATTATGTACTATAGTTATTGCTTCTGTTTTTAACTTTAACTGCAGGAGCTTGCACTCTATTTATTTATCTATTGAGCTATTATTCTAGCAGTGCACTCTTTTCCTCCTTTTTTTCAGAAGCATCTGAGAGGACATGGCAGAGATGAAGACTCTACTCAACGTCCCACCCCGATACACAAACAGCTCACTGCACCAAAACGTCTATTGGTAATTAAAGAATAACCAGGCTGTGGATTTCTGCAGTGAAGGTACCTATTAAATCAGCAGGACAAAGCCTTTATGCCCATACCTTTAGTTTGCCATACCGAATCCTGATGACAGGTTCTCTTTAATACTTCGTACAAAATGCCTTTGTTGGTGAGGACTATTGATGAGTGATCCCTACCATGCTCGGTACTTGTGCAGTTGGATGCTCAAATGGGCTCAACTCGTGTACTTAACTTCTGGAAAAATGCTCAAGTTCCCCATTGATTTTCATTATACTTGGTACCTGAGGCAAGCACATCCGGGCTTCTGACTGCTCTTTACAAATACTGAGCATGTTAGTGGTGGGGCTCATCACTAGTGATATTTCACAGGCTTGTCTATATGTTGTTGAGCAAACTTTAAAATAGAACTTGAATTTACGATTGAACATTTTTTTTTTGTTCAGGAATGGAGTATTGCATGGTGAATGTGCATGCAGGTGACATATTTACTGAATTACTTATTGTTTTCTTTGAAACAATTGTACCTGCTGATTTTAGGTCTTTCTGTAGCTCTCCACAGGAGTATATTGTCTCTTTGACAGATCTTCTGTTAATTCTTTTCAATTAAATCTTGCCACTTTTGGATTATGGCCCAAATAAAGTGCTCACTTGATTCTTCAATAGTTTAGACGTTCTCTGTAACCAGTGCCATCAGCATGTTTTTTTTAGATATGGTTGCAAAGGTCTTCAAACAGCTCACAGATTTCACCCATCATGAGATGTTTCTTGTGTGGCACCTTGGTAATGAGACACCTTGCTTTCTAATTACTGATAGATTTCAGCTGGTGTCATGACTTTCCATAACTTTTTGCACCTCTCTGCATGTGTTCTATACTTTTTCCATGTCTCATTTCTCATTATTACACACCTTAATTTATATGGTTTGACATCTTAGCCTGTGTGGATTGAATGGGTTGTGACCAACATCTGGTGACAAAGTCATGTCAATAACACCTTTAGAAATATAATTTACTTGGAAAGTTGGTGATGTGTTCAATACTTATTTCACAAGCATGGAATCAGGAGAAAAACGAGTAATGTGCTTCAGTGAAAATATATATTTTTTATTTTAAATACTTGCATAGGTTCTTAATATGTTAAAAAAAATTAGTAGATACATCAAATACAAAGATAGTATCACGGACCAAGAGGGAGATATTAAAAAGGCAATTGCATGACCTGTCTTACAAATAATGAATGTGTATAACAACAGGATGTAGATGTAAATCTAGGATTAAAGTTCCATCAAAGATCATGTTTGAGATTTCAAAAAACATTGTTACACAAAGACAAAAAGAATCACTGTTGTAAGCTTTTAGAGGGAAATCCCTTCTTGTATTGTTACACTGGAGCGATTTAGGCAAAGATCCTCTCAACAAAAAGCCAGAACACTGCTGAATTTAGACCAATAGGGAATAAGGGTATATCAGTAAAATTGGTCAATTTTAATGAAGAACAAGTGTTTAGATCATAGGATCAATCAGCCATAAAATGACACTTAAATACAGCAGTGAAAGGCAGATGCAGAATGGGTCCCACCTACCGCAGACACAGTGTATTAAGCTCCAAATGATTATAGGCAGACAAGTCATGTATGGTAAAGAGGGGGTTAATCCCTTAAAGAACCTCCTGCATGACGTGTCTTGCAAGTAATCAATCTGTATAACAAAAAGTAAATCTAGGAGTAAATTTCCATCCAAAAATTTTATATTTAAAATTTCAAAAACATTGTTACACAAGACAGAAAGAATCACTGTTGTAAGCTTTCAGAGGGAAATCCCTTCTTGTATTGTTACACTGGAGCGATATAAGTAAGGATCCCCTCAGCAAAACGCCAGAACACCGCTGAATTTAAACCAATAGAATGTTCAGGCATGGTCCCCGTTATAACAGTGAAAATTTAGTCAGTTTTAATAACACACGGGTATTCAGACCATGTGAACAATAAGCCATGGGATGACAAATCAAGACAGCAGTGCAAGGCATATGCAGAGAGGGTCCCACTTACCGCCAGCACAGTGCCTGAAGCTCCAAAAGATTGTAGGCAGACAGGTCAAGTATGATGAAGAAGGGGTTAATCCCTAAAAGACCTCCAACGTACGTTTCACAAAAATGTGTAGTGTTGCTTCGTCAGGGAGTGAAAAAGCTCTCTATGCGGCAGGTTTAAATATCCGCGCATGGCTCATTACAGCTGTATCCTGTCACTGGGATTAGGTGGCGCATGCGCACAATCTTGGAAGAACTTCAGTCTGAACAACCCTCTGACAGTGCAGGTGTGTATGCCCCTTCGATTATGCCTAAATCCACACGATTTCCCCCCTTGTCACTATGCCCCTCTGTCAACATATTTACGAGACTGGTGTTGAATGATTTTGCCCAATTATCATCAAGACGGTATAATGAGACGGCATTAAAACAACTTCAGGAGTGGAAGGATGTCGTAATAAAGCCCGCTGACAAGGGGGGAAATATAGTAATCTGGCCTGTGGAAAAATATGAAAGGGAAGTCTTCCGTCAGCTGAGAGACAAAGACACATATAAGAAATTGGATTTCAATCCTACCAACTCCTTCTCCAGGGATCTTGTGGTGATCCTTGAGCGAGCGCTGGACTTGGGTCTCGTCACGAGGAAGGTTTTGGATGGTTTATTCGTTAAATACCCTAAGGTGCCCACCTTGTACTTACTGCCCAAAATTCACAAGGATGCCCTTGACCCGCCCGGCCGTCCGATTGTGTCTGGATTGGAGGGAATGTGTGACCCGCTGTGTAAATTTATTGACTTCTACCTTAAACCCCTAGTGGAAACACTTCCCTCCTATCTTAAAGACACAACGGACGTGCTGAGTAGGGTCAATGACATCCATATGGAACCTGACATGCTGATAGTAACGGCGGATATAGAATCATTGTATACCTGTATCCGCCATGATGATGGACTGGCAGCTGTTCAATTCTTCCCCGGGAGCTCCGGTCGGGACAGCGCGATGTGTGATCTCATTCTTTTGCTGCTCCGCTTTATCCTAACCCATAACTTTTTTACGTTTAAAGATTCATTTTACCTCCAGCAGCGCGGCACTGCGATGGGTGCGTCCTCTGCGCCCTCGTACGCTAATCTCTTCCTAGGGTTCTGGGAGAGATTATTTTTTGGTGACAGGGGCGACCAGGCCGTATCCCATGTGCAGTGCTGGCTGAGGTATATAGACGACTTGTTAATTTTCTGGCAGAATACGGCGGACCAGCTTGAGACTTTCGTGGGCAGACTGGGCATGAATCCATTTAAACATCAAATTGACGTATAAATATCACTAGAAACGCATTGACTTTTTGGATGTACTCATTGAAGTTGATGACAACAACTTCATCCAAACCGATGTATTTTGCAAATCTACATCCGTCAATGCGTTACTTCATGCCTCGTCTGCCCACAACACATCCACTATTCGCGCAGTCCCCACCGGACAGTTCCTGAGGATGAGGAGAATATGTTCATCTGATCAGAAGTTTGAAGAGCAAGCTGCCGATCTCATGTCACGGTTCCGAGAAAGAGGGTATAGCAACCGTAATATTAAGAGGGGTTACCTTAGGGCTAAAAACACTCCGAGATCCCAACTCCTTGTGACGAGACACAAGAACACATCTGATGGACCAAGTGTCAGGTTTATTACCACATTTAACCAAGAGTGGCACAATATTAGGGCTATCATAAACCGACATTGGTCTATTTTAAAGACTGATCCCTGTTTGAAGGACTCCCTCTCTACTTATCCCATGACGACAGCCAGAAGAGCGGCCAATCTTCGCGATGTACTTGTCAGGAGTCACTATGTTCCTCCAGCATCTAGTTTTTTGGGCCTGACGAATCCTCGCATTGGCTGTTTCCCATGCGGCCACTGTCTGGCCTGCAGCAATATCCTGCGTAGCTCGGTCTTTTCATCAGCGGATGGCACAATTGAATTCCACATTAGAGATTACATCTCATGTGGTACGTTAAACGTTGTATACTATGCAGTCTGTGGATGCCCACTGATTTACATTGGTTTGACTTCACGTGAACTGCGTGTCCGTGTCCGAGAACACGTAAGGGATATTGCTGCGGCCCAGACTGTGGACAATATTGCCTCTTTAAAAACTATACCTCGCCACTTCCGATTGCACCATGGATGTGATCCTACATCACTGTCCATACGTGGCATTGAAGTTGTCCATGGTTGCATTAGGGGTGGCAATATTAAAAGAAGTTTGGCCCAGCGTGAGACAAGGTGGATGGTGACACTTGGTACCATCACCCCTTTGGGTCTCAATGAGGCTTTGAGCTTCGCTCCCTTCTTATGACCTCACCCCATTTAGGTTTTCCCTTTTTCTGATTGAGGGAAATATGTTTTTAATTTCTTTATGTTTTTATGTCACTTATTCATTTTGATTTCTCTTCTTTCATTTGCTCTCTTATATAGCTTGGACCTTGCCCTGTTCATTGATGTGATACGTATGAGGACTTCCAGTTTGTGAACTATCATATTGAAACTTATACAGTGATTGGATCGGACACACATCATTCTAATGGATGTACTTATGTTTATGCTTTACTATGTATACTGGTACCTGCACTGCACTTTTTCAATGTTTTATATCTGGGTATTATTCCATGATGTTGTGCCCCCTCTGATTATATATATTCTGGTTACCTTCAGCCTCTGTCATGGATGTGCGCGCACGTACGTGGCACCGCTGGCCCGTTCTCCATCTGGCCGTCTGTGGATGGTGTCTGCGCATGCTCAAGTGCTATGGAGACGCGTCCCCGCACCCACGCATGAGCTGACGCCATGACGGCCAGTGGATATTTCCGGGTCCTGGCGGTGTCATGTGCGCATGCGCCGCCTAATCCCAGTGACAGGATGCAGCTGTAACAAGCCATGCGCGGATATTTAAACCTGCTGCATAGAGAGCTTTTTCACTCCCTGACGAAGCAACAGTACACATTTTGTGAAACGTACGTTGGAGGTCTTTTAGGGATTAACCCCCTCTTCACCATACTTGACCTGTCTGCCTAAAATCTTTTGGAGCTTCAGGCACTGTGCTGGTGGTAAGTGGGACCCTCTCTGCATATGCCTTGCACTGCTGTCTTGATTTGTCATCCCATGGCTTATTGTTCTCATGGTCTGAATACCCGTGTGTTATTAAAACTGACTAAATTTTCACTGTTATAATGGGGACCATGCCTGAACATTCTATTGGTTTAAATTCAGCGGTGTTCTGGCGTTTTGCTGAGGGGATCCTTACTTATATCGCTCCAGTGTAACAATACAAGAAGGGATTTCCCTCTGAAAGCTTACAACAGTGATTCTTTCTGTCTTGTGTAACAATGTTTTTGAAATTTTAAATATAACATTTTTGGATGGAACTTTACTCCTAGATTTACTTTTTGTTATACAGATTGATTACTTGCAAGACAGGTCATGCAGGAGGATCTTTAAGGGATTAACCCCCTCTTTACCATACATGACTTGTCTGCCACCCCACCTACTGTCTCCTCCCCAAAATCCTTTAGAATGTAAGCCTGCAAGGGCAGGGCCCTCTTCCCTCTGTACTAGTATGTCTATTGTAACTTGTATATGTGTTCTGTATGTAACCTCCTTCTCATGTACAGCACCATGGAATCAATGGTGCTCTATAAATAAATAATAATAATAATATAATCATTTGGAGCTTCATACACTGTCTGTGGTAGGTGGGACCCTTTCTGCATCTGCCTTTCACTGCTGTATTTAAGTGTCATTTTATGGCTGATTGATCCTATGATCTAAACACTTGTTCTTCATTAAAATTGACCAATTTTACTGATACACCTGGTAACATACCCTTATTCCCTATTGGTCTAAATTCAGCAGTGTTCTGGCTTTTTGTTGAGAGGATCTTTGCCTAAATCGCTCCAGTGTAACAATACAAGAAGGGATTTCCCTCTAAAAGCTTACAACAGTGATTCTTTTTGTCTTTGTGTAACAATGTTTTTTGAAATCTCAAACATGATCTTTTGATGGAACTTTGCTCCTAGATTTACATCTACATCCTATTGTTATACACATTCATTATTTGTAAGACAGGTCATGCAATTGCTTTTTTAACATCTCCCTCTTGGTCCGTGATACTACCGTGTTTTTCCAAAAATAAGACCTCCCCCAAAAATAAGCCCTAGCAGGGATTTTCAGCATTTTCGGAGAAAGGCTTAAATATAAGCCCTCCCCCGAAAATAAGCCCTAGTCCTGGATCAATAATGAAGTGTCCCTGCAGCTAAAAAAGATACAGATACTGCAGGACACTTCATTATACACAGCGGCACCCGGCAATTACACTCACCCGACACTGAGCGGCAGGTCCTTTAGTGATCACACACCCGCACACAGCAGCTCTCACACACACACACTTACACACACACAATCAGATCTCACACACACACCAGATCTCACACACAAACATCGGATCGCACACACAGTCAGATCGCACACATAATCAGATCGCACACACAAACATCGGCTCACACGCAAACAACAAATCACACACACACACACACACACACACACATCGGATCGCACACACATCGGATCGCATACACACTCACCTCATCCAGTGACACTGATCACTTCTCGCCGGGAGAATCCTGAGAGGCAGTGCGATGCAGCGCGGACGAACAGGACCTGCGGCCGGACACGTGACTTGCTTCATTCTCTGCTGCCGTAAGTGCTGGATGTTATGTGATGTGATGTGTGTGTGTATGTGTGTGTGTGTGTCTGCAATCGGCTGTGTGTGTGTGTCTGCGATCGGCTGTGTTTTTCTGCGATCGGATGTGTGTGTCTGCGTTCGGATGTGTGTATCTGTGATCGGCTGTGTGCCTGCGATCGGATGTGTCTCTGTGATGGCTGTGCGTGCCTGCGATCTGCTGTGTGTATCTGTGATCGGCTGTGTGTGTCTGCGATCGGATGTGTGTATCTGTGATGGCTGTGTGTGATCTGCTGTGTATATCTGCGATCTGCTGTGTGTGTATCTGTGATCGGCTGTGTGTATCTGTGATCGGCTATGTGTATCTGTGATGGCTGTGCATGCCTGAGATCTGCTGTGTGTGATCTGCTGTGTATATCTGTGATCTGCTGTGTGTATCTGTGATGGCTGTGCATGTCTGAGATCTGCTGTGTATATCTGCGATCTGCTGTGTGTGTATCTGCGATCGGCTGTGTGTGTATCTGTGATCGGCTGTGTGTATCTGTGATCGGCTGTGTGTATCTGTGATCGGCTGTGTGTGCCTGCGATCTGCTGTGTGTGATCTGCTGTGTATATCTGTGATCTGCTGTGTATATCTGTGATCTGCTGTGTGTCTGTGTGTGATCTGCTGTGTGTGTCTGGGATCTTCTGTGTGTGTCAGCGTGTCAGCTAGCAGCAGGGGAGGACGGCGTGCAGCACCGACCGGAGATCACAGGAGGACCTGGGAACCACGCAGACGTCCTGGTCTGGTGAGTATGAGTCTCCTGGGAAGTGGGGGGTCTGCTTTTTTGGGGGGTAAACTTACCCCCAACCGTGTTTCTCCAAGAATAAGACCTCCTCCAAAAATAAGCCCTAGCGCTTTTTTGGGGGGCAAAAAAAATATAAGACAGTGTCTTATTTTTGGAAAAACACGGTATCTTTGTATTTGATGTATCTACTAATTTTTTTTAACATATTAAGCACCTATGCAAGTATTTAAAATAAAAAATATATATTTTCACTGAAACACATTACTCGTTTTTCTCCTGATTCCATTTCGTGGTATCGAGTAGCTTGGCATGCTGAAAGGTGGTTCCTGATTGGACCTCCTCAGCTGCTCTTTGAAACTGTTGGATCTTATGTATTTATTTCACAAGCAGTTTATAATTATCAATGTGAAGTTATTGTAAACTGAATTATGGAATAACCGTAGTTTTAGTTATGAAAGGATCAGATTACAGTAATGCGTTTCCTCATGTTTCCTGACAAGTCAACTACATTGGTTTTCCTCAAATAAAATTACATCACCTTTTGGAGTACGTGACGTAAATTCTGTATCAAAGTAGTAGGTGTCATCTGGCTGTGTAACTGCTGGTTTAAATGGTGGGCTGATCTCTCGACGATACAGCCTCTGTAAAATGAAAGTGGAAATGTTGTTTACATAGGCTTAAATGCAAAAAGCTCAAGATGGTGTCTGTTCTCACTATTGCTGAGGCCTCTGCTATCCAACTTTTTTGATTAAAAAAAAACAAAAACAACAACACACAAAACAATTTAACACTTAAAACGGTTATAAATAGTGATGGGCGGACCTGGACTGTAAAAGTCCGGAACCGAGCAGTTTCAAAGGTACCCGGGTGCCGGACCTGGGATTCCGGATGTTGATTTGGATCCGGCACTGGAGAGATTAAAAATAAATAAATAAAAAGGAAAACTAAACAAAATAAGAATCAAGCAAGCGTTCATACTTACCGAGGCTCCAGCGCGGCTGTACACTGCTCCTACTGCCTCTCCTTCATTTCATGAGCCACTAATTAAAGCTTATGCACTGCTTTCCCCACCCACCGGCCGTCCCGATGTCTGCGAGTAGTTGCAGTCAGACGCACCCCCCAGCCTGTGTGATAGCATCTGACTGCAACCAATCACAGGCACTGTCTGTGGGTCAGTATCGTGGTATAAAAAAAAGAATGACATATTTGGCATAGAGTTCCCCCCCGTATTATGATACCCAGCACAGATAAAGCATATGGCTACAGGTTGCAGCCCCCAGCTGTGTGCTTATCTTTACTGTGTATCAAAATAAGAGGAACTACATGCGGCTTAATAACTTTAAAAAACGGCGTGCGGTCCACCCCAATTTTGATACCCAGCCAAGATAAAGCACGACAGCTGGGGGCTGGTATTCTCAGGCTGGGGAGGCCCGTTGCTTATTGAAATACCAGCCTGCAGCCGCCCAGGATTGTCACATCTATTAGATTTTCTGCCAGGAGATGAAGGTTTGTGAACCTGAATTTACGGAGGTCACTTGAGGTCCTCTGTGGTCAGATTACCTGCAGTCACAGGTGGAGTGATATCACCGCTGATTGCTGTGGTTTATTCATTCTCTGTCTGAACATCACAGCATTCAGTTATGTACCATGATCGTGCGCTGTAACTTCAGATATGTATCAGAGCTGAATCATCGTGTGATCTTGTGTGGATTACGTCGGACCTGCAGGGGTGTTTTGGAGTTAATAAAGTGGTGAGAAAGAATGTTTTTATGTATTTTATTTCAAATAAGGATTTTTTTGGTGTTTGTGTTTATTAACTTTCAGTTACTGATTAGTAATGGGGGGGGTCTCAGACGCCTGCCATTACTAATCTAGGGCTTATAGGCAGCTGTGGGCTGCCATTAACCTCTTTTATTACTCCAATTGCCACTGCATCAGGGCAATTTGGAAGAGCAGGGTAAAGTGCTGGGATTGCTGCATCTAATGGATACAACAATCCCAGGAGGCTGCAGGCTGCTATTTTTAGGCTGGGTGGCAGCCCATTAAGCATGGGCCTTCTCAATCTAAGAATACCAGCCCCAGCTGTCAGGCTTTATCTTGGCTGGGTATCAAAATTGGGGAGGACGGCACGCCGTTGTTTTTTTTTTAATTATTTAAATAAATAATTTAAAAAAAAAATAAAAACCCCACATGTGGTTCCTCTTATTTTGATACACAGCCAAAATAAGCACACAGCTGGGGGCTGCAGCCTCTGTAGCCGTATGCTTTATCTGTGCAGAGTATCATAATCCGGGGGGATCCTACGACAATTTTTAAAATTTATTTATTTATTTTTATAACACGATAGATGCACACAGTGCCTGTGATTGGAAGCAGTCAGCTGACCCGCTGCCACTCAGTGTGGTAGCACATCTGACCGCAGCCAATCACAGGCGCTGGTGGCCAGGGAAAGCAGTGCATATGCAAAAAACGTAATGCCCGGCCCAGGAAGTGAATGCGTAGCCTTCAAGCATTGTACAGCTGCGACGGAGCCTCGGTAAGTACAGCATGACTGCTCCTATCTCCCTATCCCTTCTACCAACATTTTTAAATCGCCAGATTACTCACAGATTACCGGAACCGGCGGGTCCTAGTGATCCGGCTTTTAAAATCCGGTCCCGGGTCAGATTCCGGTCCCCGTATAAGTCTATGGGGACCGGAATCTGACCCGGGACCGGATTTTAAAAGCCGGATCACTAGGACCCGCCGGTTCCGGTAATCTGTGAGTCTGCTCATCACTAGTTATAAATTAACTATATTCACTTTTTTTTTCCTGGCATACATATTGCTGGTTCTTCAGCTGTTTTGCAGATTGTTAGTATATGACTGCTGCAATCAATAGCTACAGTTGTCAGATACTGTAGTACTATGGCGTGTGACCAGTAAACCAATGACTGGTTGCAGCAGTAAGATGCTGACCGCTTGTAAAGCCCATAGGGACTTGTAGAGCATCAATACTAGATTGCCATCGAAAAGCAGAAAACAAGTATAGTTTACTTTGTTATTTTCAAATATTTGGAGTTTTAAAAAAAGTTGGTTAAGCTTATTATTAGAGATCTGACAACTTATAAAGGGATGTTAAGACCAAATTAAAGGCATATATGGACCTCATTACAAGAGAAAAGGGAAACAACTACATATTATACAGAAACAGAGGACCAAAAAGTCTTTAAATTTGCCCACATAACTTCATATCCCTAGGTCAAATGACTCAAATAAGCACTGCATAGACAATACAAAATAGTATATTTTATTAATCAATAAACAGTGCACAGGGATAGAAAAACATGTAAAACACAATGTACATACAGGACAACGACATATGGTGAGTGAAAAAATTCCACTCATCCACCCCTAGGTACATAAATCAGGTATCAATTATGTTGCTCCAAGAGCAATAAATATATCAATCAAAGACATAGGAACAATCACCCATATGGTTACCTATGGTCCCATTGGCGATTGAAGGTCGAGATGATCAAAAAGGCATACAAAACGTGCTAAATCAGCCCCACGTAACCAACTCCTCCTGAGATTCAACCCTGAGAAGACGCGGGTAGATGAACCAAAGATCAGGTTCATCTCGACCTTCAATCACCAATGGGACCATAGGTAACCATATGGGTGATTGTTCCTATGTCTTTGATTATATATTTATTGCTCTTAGAGCAACATAATTGAGCCCTGATTTATGTACCTAGGGGTGGATGTGTGGAATTTTTTCACTCACCGTATGTCATTGTCCTGTATGTACATTATGTTTTACATGTTTTTCTATCCCTGTGCACTGTTTTTTGATAATAAAATATACTATTTTGTATTTTCTATGCAGTGCTTATTTGAGTCATTTGACCTAGGGATATGAAGTTATGTGGGCAAATTTAAAGACTTTTTGGTCCTCTGTTTCTTTATTTAGGGGTCTGTCTGTGATGAAAAGCTTGAAATGAAACTGGGGGTGAAAACAACAACTCATGTTTCTTCTAAGAGGGGACCAAACCCTTTGTGGAAATATTTACAAAACTTTAATCTTCATTTCGCATTTATGCTGGTTTGGTGCCTGGTAGGATGTGGACTGTTATGCGGCATATGCAGAATGCAGTGGTTACAATGTAAAACCATAATCAGTATGATATTATACTATCAAATGTTCATGCACAATAGTTTATCATATTTTAAGTATTTAAAGTAGCACTCAGTTATAACAGAGATCTGAGGGATAACATACAGGATGAGCGCTAGGAATTAAGATGGAGTCTGAAGAGAAGAGGCTGAACTACGTATATGGAACACTATATAAAAGAGTATGAAACCCAGGTGAGGGTGCAGAAATTAAATAAAAAAAAAAAGGCAAGGAGCACTTCTTTAATGAGTTCCTCAAATAACAACCTAAGGAAGATCGAAGAAATAGTCATCCTGAAAGGCTGAAGAGTCTAATGCACACAGAGGCAGTGGTTTAGACATGTAAAAGTTTTGTGGCAAGTTATACTTTGTAGAAATTAAGACTCACATTCCAGTCGATGGTGGAAAAAAATGGGTGGCGCTTAATCTCCTCTGCTCCGTCAGTGCCAGAACCTGTAAAAATAGCACAAATATCATTTCAGCTTTGTGTTTATAAAACACGTAAACCAGCTTACATGGAGAGATCAATAAAAAGGCAAATAAATTACACTGACAGCATAGGCAAAAACCTACCTAGCCTATTTGTGGGATTTCTCTTAAAGAGAGCTCGTAACAAACCCTGAGCTTCATTGCTGAGAAACTGAGGCATCCCCAGTTTGGCTCTAGGAAACAAAGGCAAGCACAAAGATTATTATGGGGACATACTAAGCAAAGCTTTTTTAGATTTACACATTGAAAGCTGCATAAGGCATATATACGTTCACTCTGAGGGGTTCTGCATCTTAGAATATGCAATTCAAGTAAATACAGATTTAAAAAGTACGGTAGTTTCATTCCATTTATAAAAACAAAAAACCTCAATTTCAATTAAAATTAAACTTTTATTGATATATTTTAAAATTTAGACACCCATTAATAGTGAACACACAAAGGGCATAGATGATGAAGGGGAGGAGCTAAATATATGGGGTCCCTATAGCACCCTATGGGACCTTGCTCCTACCTACCAACGGAGGGTATGACGCCGTAACTGTTTTGGGCGCCCCCGTTCCACGTCGGCTCACCCTCTAGTTGCCCTGGATAGTTAGTGAATTAAAATAGTAATTACACTACGGATGGCCATACAATAGTACTAGAATGTATTAAGTACAAAGTGCTCATGTAATCACACTGTCTGATAGATAACAGCTTCCTATCAGGAAAACCAGGACAAAAAAAAAATCAAATATTAAGCCCCAGTATAGGCAGGCTTCTGCAGAAAAATTAGTCCATTAGTACATGATCCAGTACAAATTAGTACATGGTAGAACAAAGTGCTCATGTAATCACACTGTCTGATAGATAACAGCTTCCTATCAGGAAAACCAGGACAAAAAAAATCAAAAATTAAGCCCCAATATAGGTAGGCTTCTGCAGAAAAATTAGTCCATTAGTACATGATCCAGTACAAATTAGTACATGGTAGAACAAAGTGCTCATGTAATCACACTGTCTGATAGATAACAGCTTCCTATCAGGAAAACCAGGACAAAAAAAAATCAAAAATTAAGCCCCAATATAGGTAGGCTTCTGCAGAAAAATTAGTCCATAGTACATGATCCAGTACAAATTAGTACATGGTAGAACAAAGTGCTCATGTAATCACACTGTCTGATAGATAACAGCTTCCTATCAGGAAAACCAGGACAAAAAAAATCAAAAATTAAGCCCCAATATAGGTAGGCTTCTGCAGAAAAATTAGTCCATTAGTACATGATCCAGTACAAATTAGTACATAGTACATAATACACAATCTACATTAACATAATGGAGGAGCACATTAACATAATGGAAAATTCAGTTCCATCTGTCAGTTTTTCCTCCCATGTCCGAGTGTGATATAGTATGGTATGGCAATCACACATGGATAAACTTTTACACAATCATAATTGCACAGATCTGCACTGCATAAACCGATGCGAATACATGTAATGCAATGCCTGAGGGCAATCATGCAGATGATTCTAATAGAGCAGAAAAAAGGGGTATAGATAACCCCACAGGGAAGAAAAGAATGGTTACTTCCCTTTTAGCAGCATGCTCTGTATCGCCTCTACGCGTTTCCCCTTTCCATGATATAAGGATCTTCAGGAGGCTGGAGGATTGCAGTTATCAGATGTGAATCTAGGAGTAATCCATGGCTGTGTGCACAGATCACAGGATGTCAGGGTTTAAATCCAGCGTCAGCCAAGGTCACATGGACCATGCGGCCAATCACAATCATAGGCTACTGTGTCTTTTATGTTTTACTGCGCATGTCATGACAATCCTGGACACTAGAGGTCCTCGGAGCATGACTGCGCATGTGTGCACACTTTGCAGTAAAAGGGTTGAAGGAAATAATGAACGTGCCTGCGTGCACGTGAGGGGGCGGCATCAAAACAACAAACTGCAATGGCACCACCCACTAATGCCCCCATCATCATAGAGACGCTTGTGAATACTGCAGCAATATGAATGCCTGTGAATATAAGTGGAAGTGCTTAGGACAAACTTGAATCACACAAAACGTCCCTGAATGTGTCAGGTGATATTTAACACTGACATTTTTGCCATACACATTGAGTGTGCCTGTATGTAATGCCAATGCATACATGCCTAAATAGCAACCATATAAATGTCCCCATGATGTAAGGACATAACTAAGTGCCCCCATATATTGGTTTCAGCACATGTGCTATCAGGCTACATAATTTATATGTCATAGTGGGCAGCAGTATAATTGTTGTTTATAAGTAAATGCCTTTTTCAAAGATTAACCCCCGACTGACCAAACGACTTTTTTTTTTTTTTTTTTTGCCGCTATATATTAATGGTCAGAAAAACGTGAAACACAGAGACACAGTACAATTACCTTGAAACAACAACCTAAAAATAAAGGTATTTTTTATCCGTAAATCCCAAATCACAGGGCAATGACGGAGGGGTTTCCAATCCAGATAGTATGAGTTATTAAATTACTATTCCATGACAAGCGGAACACAAAGAAATTCATCTTATTAAGAGCATAAAGATAGCAGTGTCTAAAGAAATGGGGAATATGTCAGTCTGTCATTTAGACCCAATGGGGTGTGTGTTTTCAGGTAATAGATCCACCGGCACTCTCTCTGTAAAATACTTTTATCCAGGTCACCCCCCCTAGGGTCGGGTTTGATGACTTCAAGGATAACAAAAGAGACTGATCTGTTATCGCCCTGATGGAATTCCCAGACGTGTCGGGCCAGGGGAGTATCCCTTTTGTGCTTGATATCCCCCAAGTGTTCACCGACACGTCTGCGCAATTCTCTTGTGGTCTTGCCCACATAATTTAAGGGGCATTTACACGTGGCCATATAGACCACCCCACTGATCTTGCAATTAGAGAAATCTCTAATTGAGTATTCTTTGCCTGTACTGGCACTACGGAAAACCTTTGATTGCGAGATCCAGTTGCAATATTTGCAATCGCCACACCTGAAGCACCCAATGGGTCTTCTATCTAGCCACGTACCTGGGGGGGTTGGTCTCTGGTAGTGGCTGTGGACCAGTTGGTCCTTGAGTGAACCACCACGTCTATATGTGATAGAGGGGCGGGGAGCAATATTGTCACATATATCCGGATCTGCCATCAAAATCCCCCAATGTTTCCGAAGAATACCGAAGATCCTCTCTGACTGGCAATCAAAGGTGCCTATAACTCTGATGATATCCTCAGATTGTTTTTCCACCCTCGGTGAAAGGAGGGAGTCTCTGTCCCTGCTGAGGGCATGATTAAAAGCCCCTCGTAGAACCACATCAGGATAACCCCTTTTCCTAAAGCGGTCCCGTAGATCTCTCGATTGATCAAAGAAGTCTTTTTTATTGGAACAGTTTCTCCTCATACGGAGGTACTGCGCTTTTGGGATACCATGCTTCAGGGGAGTTGGATGAAAACTATCCCACCTCAAAAGACTGTTAGTTGAGGTGGGTTTCCTGTGTGTTCTAGAGGAGAGGTGCCCAAAGCTGTCAACAGTAAATGATATATCCAGGAATGAAAGTGAAGATGCATGAATCTCGCTCGTAAACGCCAATCCAAAGCTGTTGGTGTTTATCTGCCTAATGAACTGATGAAAGTCCTCAATACCTCCTGACCAAATAATAAAAATATCATCGATGAATCTCCCCAGAAGTGGATCAATGGGACCCACCAGGGGGAGTCATCGGAAAAAATGACGCTTTCCTCCCACCAGCCCAGGAGCAAGTTGGCATACGATGGGGCACAAGAACTCCCCATCGCAGTGCCCCTGAGCTGATGGAAGTACTTGCCGTCAAAAATAAAATAATTATGAGTCAGGATGTATGTCAAAGGTTCTAGCACCAAGTTGTTATGGGCCTGGAGATACACTGCCCTGGAGCGTAAGAAATGTTGTGCTGCAGCTACACCTTTTTGATGAGGTATGGAGCTATATAGCGCCTCCATGTCTATTGATGCCAAAAACATCCCGGCTTCCACAGTTACCCCATCAATTTTTGAGAGAAGGTCAGAGGTGTCACGAATGTATGATGGGAGGGTAAGGACAAAAGGCTTAAGGATCTCATCAATATAGATCCCTACGTTTTGGGTGATGGACCCCACTCCAGATACTATAGGGCGCCCCTTGAGTGGGGGGTGCCCCTTATGGATTTTTGGGAGTGCGTAGAAAGTTGCTATTTTGGGTCTAATTGGTAACATGAACTCGTGTTCATTCTTGGAGATCAGATGCACCTCAAGAGCCTGGTCCAGAATACCCCCGAGTTCTAATAAAAAAGGGCCTGTTGGATCAGTCTTTAATATCTCGTAGGTAGTCTGATCATCCAAAAGGGACTGACACATACCCCTGTAAAGTCCATGATCCATCACCACAAGATTTCCCCCCTTATCCGAGGGCTTTATAATGATGGTCTGATTATTTTTAAGTAAGCGCAAAGCCTCCCTTTCACCTTCATTAAGGTTATAAGTATCAATACTCCCGTGAATCTTAGAAATATCCTCCTCGACCACTTTCAAAAAGATATCGATACTTGATAGATCACTGGATGGCGGTAGTCTCTGACTCTTGTTCTTAAGTCCCGTAAAGGGTCCCCAACCTCTATCCCGCTCCCCTTCTTCCAGGAGCTCAGTCAAAATATTAACTCCTCCAAGGTCTGAGACATCAATTCCTAGTTGTTCACACCTCTCTTGATCATTGTTCTTAAAATTTTTTCTCCATTTTAACTTTCTACAAAAAAGGTTTATGTCCTTTGTCCATGAAAATTTGTCAAAGGATTGTGTGGGCACAAAGGACAAACCCCTCCTTAGAACAGATAGCATTTCAGCTGTAAGTGTATATGAGGAGAGGTTTATCACCTGGGTGTCATTTAAGTCCTTTGATTGGGCTGATCCCGACTCCTGAGATTGTAGGAGTTGGGGATTCCCTTCTCTAAAAAAGAGGGAACAACAGGCAAGGAGGACGTATAGGATGAGGTGGGGCCTGTAGAGGTCTGTGGTGGACCTTGGTAAGATCTTAAATCTGAATTTGGACCATAAGAGGGGTGATTTCCCCTTTGATTGCGCCATCTCTGTCTTCGTGGTGGCCTGTTAGTATATCCCCTACCTCTACTGCGATCTCCAGGACAGGACGGACCCGCCCTTTCTGTATCTGAATATTCTTGGTCAGAGGAGGACACGTCTGTATACAGCTTTGGTTCGGTGGATACAGAAAAATTATATGCTCTCTTATCTCTAAAATCGCTAAAGTCACGCAAAAACTGTTTGTGTTTACGCTTTTTTAGAGTAGCCTGGTATTTCTCAATATTATTCTGTAGAGAAACCTCTTTTCTGACAAAATCGGGGTCACTCTTCAATTCAAGAGCCTTTTTTCTCAATGTGTCCAACTTAGTCAAAGACTTGTTATAATTTGATTTTTCTTTGTCAAGGAGTAGTTGCATGAACCTAAGCGAGGATGCTACCGATTCTCTCTCCCAGTTTGCCAGAAACTCAGGATCATGTAATCTGGGGGCGGGGTTAATGTTTATCCTCAACCCTCTAGGAACAATATTTTGTTTGATGTAGTTTTCTAGGGCTTTTACCTCCCACCAGGCCCTCAAGTTCTCAGAGTAGAGGTCCTGTAGTTCCTTAAAAATGCTCCTTTAAGTTGGAGAATTTGATCCTGAGTTGCTGTCCTCAGTGGAGAAAGCTTGAACTGCATCCTCAAGCCAGTTGTCTGCCCCGACAGATCCCGAGAGGAAACCCGCCATAAGTAAATTTGGAAAAAACCATATACAATACACGCAGGCACGTTCATTATTTCCTTCAACCCTTTTACTGCAAAGTGTGCACACATGCGCAGTCATGCTCCGAGGACCTCTAGTGTCCAGGATTGTCATGACATGCGCAGTAAAACATAAAAGACACAGTAGCCTATGATTGTGATTGGCCGCATGGTCCATGTGACCTTGGCTGACGCTGGATTTAAACCCTGACATCCTGTGATCTGTGCACACAGCCATGGATTACTCCTACATTCACATCTGATAACTGCAATCCTCCAGCCTCCTGAAGATCCTTATATCATGGAAAGGGGAAACGCGTAGAGGCGATACAGAGCATGCTGCTAAAAGGGAAGTAACCATTCTTTTCTTCCCTGTGGGGTTATCTATACCCCTTTTTTCTGCTCTATTAGAATCATCTGCATGATTGCCCTCAGGCATTGCATTACATGTATTCGCATCGGTTTATGCAGTGCAAATCTGTGCAATTATGATTGTGTAAAAGTTTATCCATGTGTGATTGCCATACCATACTATATCACACTGGGACATGGGAGGAAAAACTGACAGATGGAACTGAATTTTCCATTATGTTAATGTGCTCCTCCATTATGTTAATGTAGATTGTGTATTATGTACTATGTACTAATTTGTACTGGATCATGTACTATGGACTAATTTTTCTGCAGAAGCCTGCCTATACTGGGGCTTAATATTTGATTTTTTTGTCCTGGTTTTCCTGATAGGAAGCTGTTATCTATCAGACAGTGTGATTATATGAGCACTTTGTTGTACCATGTACTAATTTGTACTGGATCATGTACTATGGACTAATTTTTCTGCAGAAGCCTACCTATATTGGGGCTTAATATTTGATTTTTTTGTCCTGGTTTTCCTGATAGGAAGCTGTTATCTATCAGACAGTGTGATTACATGAGCACTTTGTACTTAATACATTCTAGTACTATTGTATGGCCATCCGTAGTGTAATTACTATTTTAATTCACTAACTATCCAGGGCAACTAGAGGGTGAGCCGACGTGGAACGGGGGCGCCCAAAACAGTTACGGCGTCATACCCTCCGTTGGTAGGTAGGAGCAAGGTCCCATAGGGTGCTAGAGGGACCCCATATATTTAGCTCCTCCCCGTCATCATCTATGCCCTTTGTGTGTTCACTATTAATGGGTGTCTAAATTTTAAAATATATCAATAAAAGTTTAATTTTAATTGAAATTGAGGTTTTTTGTTTTTCGTATATTGAACTCAATTGGTCCTATTGTATATGGTTCATTCCATTTATAACAAAACATTTATTGTAGTTCACTCTAAAGTCCACATGAATTGCGATATGTTAAAATTAATATTGTGTGCGTTTTTTTTCTTACATTTCACCATTCACATGTGAGAACAATCACCACAACTGGACAGCCAAAGCACCAGTAATACACATTAATATGATTGTTAAAGGAAACATATCATGCTTTACTAACAGTCTGATCTGTGGAATAGAGAAGGATATAGCGAAGGAGAAGCTGAGAAAAATGATATATACAGTATATATCACAAACACCCCTCACATTTTTATAAATATTTTTATATCTTTTCCTGTGACAACACTGAGGATATGCAGTCATTGTACAGCTTGTATAACAGTGTAAATTTGGTGTGTCCTCTAACTCAAGACACAGCTATTCATGTAAAAACCGCTGGCAACAATAGTGAGTAAGTGAAAATGGCCAAATTGTGCTGTGCCTAAAGTGTCAATATTTTATGTGGCCACCATTATTTTCAAATACTGCCTTAAAGGGAATCTTTCAGCAGGTTTTCACTACTCCATTAGAGAGCAGCATAATGTAAGGGCAGACACCCAGATTCCTGTGATGTATCATTTACTGGGCTGTTTGCTGCCATTTTGATAAAATCACACCTTATTCTGCTGCAAATGAAGCAGTTATTTGAATGTGGAGCCACCCACTCTACTAATTGGCAGCTTTCTGTGTACACTATCCATGGGCAGAAAGCTGCCAATCAGTTGTGGGACAGGGTTATACAGAGATCATGAATATGCTTCATTACCTGGCAGCAGGCTAACTAGTCCTCTAATGAAAATCTCCTGCTTATTAATCACTGATTTTATCAAAACTACACTAAGCAGCCCAGTATGTGGTACATCGCTGGAGTCAGGATCTCTGCCCCCAAGTATTCTGCTCTTAGATTAGGTGGCAAAACCTGGTGACAAATTTCCTTTGACTCTCTTGGGCATGGAGTTCACTAAAGCTTCCCAGGAGCCACTGGAATCCTATGTCATTCCTACATGACAACATCACAGAGCTGGTGGATGTTAAGAGACCTTGCGCTCCTCCACCTTCCATTTGCAGATGTCCCACAGATGCTCAAGAGAATTTAGGTCTTGAGTAGTGATAAGCAGACTTCGCAGATAACTGGGACAGGCAGGTCCGTGTTATCTGGCTTTTAAAATCCGGTTCTGGGCCGGATTCCGGTTCCCATATAAAAGTCTATGGGTACCAGAATCCGTCAATTAAAAACATTCGTAGAAGGGATAGGGGGATTGAAGCAAGCGCGCTGTACTTACCGAGGCCTCATGTTGGCTGTACACTGCTCCCGCGGTGCATTCACTTCTGCGGCTGATAATTTACCTTCATTGCATATGCACTGCTTTCCCCGCCTACTGGTGTCTGTGAATGGTAGCAGTCAAGCGCGGCCCCACACTGAGTGACAGCCTGTCTGATGCTTCCAATTACAGACACTGTGTGAGGGTCTATATTGTACAGTAAAATATAATACTTTTCATAGGGTCCCCCCGTCGAATGATACTTAACACATATAAAGTACACGGCTACAGGCTGCAGCCCCCCAGCCATGCACTTATCTTGGCTGTGTATGAAAATAAAAAAAAACTGTTCCTGTTAATTATTAAATAATTTTTAAAAAGTGGTGTGCGTTCTTCCCCACTTTTTACACCCAGCCATGACAGAGCCCGACAGCTGAGGCTGGTATTGTCAGCCTGGGGAGTTCTATGGTTATTGGGAGCCCCCCAGGCTAAGAAAAGCAGCGTACAGCCATCCCAGAATTGTCACATTCATTAGATGCGACCATCCCAGCGCTTTACCTGGCTCTTCCAGTGCCCTAGTGCGGTGGCAATCAGGGTAATAGGGGAAAATGACAGTGTACAACTGTCATCAAGCCCAGAATTAGTGATGAATAGGGTCTATGAGACCCGCCCATCACTAATCTTGTAAGTAAAAAATAAACACAAAGAGAAAAATCCTTTATTTGAAATAAAATACAGCACCCTTTTCCCCCCTCTATTAATTCCAAAAAGACCCTTGAAGTTCCGCGATAATCCACACAACGTCCCACAACGGTCCTGGCTCTGCTACATCAGAGCCTGCAGAGACCGAAAACATGTCCGATCTCTCCAGGCTCCAGGAAACATTGACAAGGGGGACCCAGCTGGCAGCAGTGATGTCACTCAGTTCACCGAAGGTGACACCTGGATTCCCACAGTATGACCTCTGGTGACCTGAAGCCAACAGCTTGGCAAGTCCAGATTTAGCCTTGCAGTATGGGCGCAGTGAGGCACCAGGTCACCTGCTCTGCTGGTGCATTGTGACTGCAGAAGTGGTTGCTGCACGGCGCTGCATCTTTAAGGCATAGATTAGGGACCCACTCAGAAGTTTACCGTGACGTGGCAGTGGACTTCACTGATCAGTCTGATCAGAATGTTAAACCAAGAATTTCATGTTCAGGTATTTAAATTTTGCCTAGCGGCTTTAGATCAACTTATGTTTTTTGGATGTGCGGCCTTGTCTTTTTCTACTACTATGTTGCAATGCATGGTGTATCCCCTGATTTTTTTGTTTTTATTGGACCAACACTCCTCCCATTTGGCACAGGTGTTTTTAATTAGCAGGAGACTGCAAGAAGAGGTCCTGCCTTTTCTTTGCTCTCAGTTCACATACTGGGAGCTAGTGGAAGGTGAGTTATTCAGCTTCTTTCACAAGGTGTTTGTACTGTGTGGTGGCCATAGTTCCCGTACTTTTGTGTTTGTGGGGGGTGTGGCCTAGAGTCTTGGGGACTCAGCCTTGCAGTACGGGTGCTGTGAGGCACCAGGTCACCTGCCCTGCTGGTGCATTGTTGTTACGGCAGTGGTTGGTGCACGGCACCGCACCTTTGAGGCATAGAATAGGGACCCACTCAAGTTTGCTGTGACGCGGCAGTGGGCTTAATACAGTCTTATCAGAATGTTAAACCAAGAACCTCATGTTTAGGTATTTAAATTTTGCCTAGCGACTTTAGATCAACTTATGATTTTTGGATATGCGGCCATGTCTTTTTCTACTACTAGATTGCCAGCATCTTTACAGTCAGTTCCTTTAACAACACAGTGGTCGTCTTGGTGGTGTGTTTGGGGTCACAATCTTGGAATACTGCCCCGCGGCCCAGTATCTGAAGAGAGGATATCATGCTCTGCTTGAGTAATTTACAGTACATGTTGGCATTCATGGTTCCCTCAATGATCTGTAACTCCCCACAGCCGGCAGCGCCAAACCATGACACTCCCACCACTATGCTTGATTGTTGGCAAGACATACTTGTCTTTGTACTCCTCACCTGGTTGATGCCACACACGTTTGACACTATCTGAACCAAATAAGTTTATTGTGACGCTGTACAAAGGCTAGTCAGACGCAGTACAGCGTAATCCCCACTAGGTGGCAGCAGAGTAGTGAAGGAGAGACAAAGCAGAGTAACTTCAGCAATGTTAACAGGCGAATCACCAGGGGGCAAAAGAGTAGTCAAACAGTCAGGGTCTAGCCAGGAAAGTTGAGTCACTGCAAAGGGAGGATCAATATCAAAGTCAGAAAGCAGAAAGCAGAACCGAGTCAGAAGCCGGGATATCAGGTATGCAGAGGGAAACAAAACAGACAGGAGAGGGAAGTCAGGGGCTGGGACAGACAGACAAATGGGGGAGGGTACAAGTCAGGACACAGTAGCAGGGAGGCAGAACAGATCAGGAACACTGAACAGAACCAGTATACAAGCTGCAAGGCAGAAATATCACTGGCACTGAGCCATAGGTAGAGAGGCAATATATAGCGTCCTGGGATCCAGAACGAGGCAAGGGAAGTTAACCCATGACATGACCAGGCCAGAGCTGCGTGTAACCAGCAGCAGGCAAAAGCCGGCCTGGATCATGGCATTTTTCTTTTTTTCATCAGGCCACAGGACATGGTTCCAGTAAACCATATCCCTTAGTCTGCCAGTTTTAGCAAACGATTTGCAGGCTTTCTTGTACATCAGCTATAGAATAGACCTTATTCTGGGAAGACCACCACGGAGATCAATTTAATTCAGTGGATGGCGTATGGTGTGACCACTGACAGGCTGACCCTCCACCCCTTTAACCTCTGCAGCAATGCTGGTGGCACTTCTACATCTACTTTGAAAATACAACCTCTGGATTTGATGCTAAGCACATGCACTCAACTTCTTTGGTTGACCATGGTGAGGCCTGCTCTGAGTGGAACCTGTCTTGTTAAACTCACTGTGTGGTCTTGGCCACCATGCAGCAGCTCAGTGTCAGGGCATTGGCAATCTTTTATATCCTGGGCAGTCTTTATGTAGAGCAAAATTTCTTTTTTTTTTTTTTAGATCCTCAGAGAATTCTTTGCCATGAGGTCTCATGGTGACCGTCTAGTGACCAGTATGAGAGCGTGTGAGTGATATAAAATTCAACACACCTCCTCCCCATTCACACCTGAGACCTTTGAAAACTACTGAGTCACATGACACCAGAGAGGGAAAATTGCTAATTGGGCACAATTTGGCCATTGTCAATTAGGGGTGTACTCACTTTTGTTGCTAGCGGTTTAAACGTTAATTGCGTTGAGTTATGTAGAGGACACAAAACTCACACTGTTCTACAAACTATATAATGACTACTTTACAGGGTATCAAAGTGTCATATCTTCAGTGTCTTTACATTGTATTACAATGTCATCTTCAGCGTTGTCCCATAAAATACATAAAATATTTACAAAAATATGAAGGCTGTACTTTTTTTTTATATACTGTAGGTTTGTTGGAAAAGATTCCATATAACTTGTATTTTATTCATTGAAATCACTAGTATTTCTATGCATACAAGTTCAATGGGTGGTCAACTCAGTGAGTCACAGCAATCTCCCATGCAGTCATACAGGGAAGATTGTAAATCACCGAGTAGGCCCACCCACTTAGCTCATATGTATGAACACCAGGGATTTCAATTAATAAAATACAAGTTTTACTGAAGCATTTCCCACAAAATATATATCGATCTGATAAGCTTCTCCTTCTCTTGAAGGAAAAGTGCATCTTATAATCCGAAAAATACGGTATAACTTAATTAAAGTCACTCACTTAAGAATCAGTGTCATTGTTTCCTTGCGGTCTTTTCCCTGGAATGGTAGGGATCCAGTGAGCATCTCAAACTGAGAAAACAGAAAAAGAAAGTCTGGTGAAAGAGGAGACTGTCTGTTACAAGAGAAACCATCACCTTGGTTATCTCAGCCTAATGGTAAAAGGATTATGGAGATCAATGTCTTGGCGTGCATATAGATTACCAAAAAAATTGCATCTCCAAATGTAGCAACTGTGAAAAGGTGCAAACTGCTGAAACTACACCTCCTATTCTGACTGTGCTCTCTCCCCATCAGCTAATTACTAGTAGCAGATCCTATCTACCCATACATTTGTAGACTTCTAGTCCAGGAGAGGCATAACACTAGTATAGAGTCCAATCAAAGAAAGGTCACTTTGCTGCGGTTGATGGGTATAAAAGAATTGACAAATTGTTGCGCTAAGAACCTTCATTTTTTAAGTATATTTTATACAGCATTAATGCAGTTTAAATATCATATTCTATGTTTGCATGTGTCTTAGCACTTACAGAGTACTGCTATATCCTGTTTGTGCTTATAGATTAGTTGGAACTTAAATGATGGGAATTTACAACTGCATAGTTACACAATTTAAGGCTGCATGACCTCGATCAGGGTTCACACCATTTTGGACGCAGCATGTTTCAAGTGCGTCCAAAACGCTGCACTCTACATTACAAGCACAGTGGATGGGATTTCTAGAAATCCATGCCCACTGTGCATGTACTGCTCGCTGTGTAAATTGACTTGCGGTGTGGCTTTCAGCCGCAAGTATGTAAATTCTTTGCTGCTAAGTCACAAGTGTTCTCTGCAGGGAGAACAGAAGAAAGACATCGCAACTGCCCAAGCCCGGAACGTGGGTACAAGTAACTGCAGTCTCCTGCGGAGGAGGCTTGTGGCCCCGCAGGTCAGGACCCGCCACGTCCTGGACGCAGCAGGTCGTGATCATGTGCACGTACCCTAAAGCTGCTCAGTTGTTGCTAGCTCCTTCTACCTCAAATGAAAGAATTTTACCATAAGAACTCCATAGGACCACCAATCTGCACTGTGAGAATGGCCCTGACGATTCACCACCTCAGGAGCCATGTATTCCACTGTCCCACAGAATGAGTATGCCTTCTTTTCATGATCTATTGATTCTTTGCTGAGTCCAAAATCTAAGGAAACAAAAAGGTAACCTATAATGATCAAAAAAGATTTTATTTAATGAGTACTGTTAGTTATCCTTAAAGCACTTGTGTGCCGCTTCCGAATCCGCACTCAGCATTTTCCTATTGGGCACCAATATTCCATAATTTTGTTTTTTCCAATAAATTTAGCCTACATTGTCCCTTTACACAAATTGCTTTTTAGTTGTCAAGATTGTTATAACTTTGAACTAAAAAATCCAGTTTCAAATTGAAGATAATTCTAATAAAGATGGATTAATTTTTTTTAAAATCCAAGTTCAGAATTCATGATTAAAAATATGTTTCCTGAAGCACAGCTTGGAAAAAGGACACAGGACAGCATGTTAAATGTGCAGTCTTTTACCAGTGATCTCCTCTTCAGTGATTTAACCATTGTGCTTTAG
Source organism: Anomaloglossus baeobatrachus (assembly GCF_048569485.1). NCBI lineage: Eukaryota > Metazoa > Chordata > Amphibia > Anura > Aromobatidae > Anomaloglossus > Anomaloglossus baeobatrachus. The sequence continues at coordinate 327,001,075 of NC_134354.1, forward strand.
GAAACTAAATATTTTTAATCATGGATTCTGAACTTGAATTTTAAATAATTCTTATAACGATACATTCATTCATCTTCACCTTGGAGCTGGATTTTTTGTACAATTTGTCACACTGATCAGGGCGTTGTTTCTGTGCTCAATCTCCATAATGCACAGGTAAGCTGGCTATATCTTTTCTTTTTTGTTATAACATTGCACTGTCTTTATGAAGTTTGTTTGTTTTCATACTTTGGTGTAAAAAACAAAAAAAACAAAACAAACAGAGCCCTGTTTTTTCCAAGGGTGACTTAGGGATTTGCACGCTTTGGGGTTTCATGAGTTACATACCAAAACGCACTGTTCTTTGAGAATATTAGTTGTACTTTTATTGCAAAGTTTTCTTTTTCTTTAAACTATTATATTAATTTAATTTTAATTCTGTTGGTTTTGTGCCACAGGAGATTCTGTGACACATGTTGCTTAGTTGTGTAAACCACCTCAAGAACTTATGCTATATTTGTGGCAAAGTGAGTTTAAAAATCACAGAGAACAAGCATAATGCTATTGATGAAGAAAATGTATTTCCAGTATTTTCAGTGCAAAATTGAAAGTCAAGAAACTTTGGGGCCCCCATATTTGTTGCTCTTCATGTGCAGAGGGTGTATCTAGGCTTTCTGGCACCCGAGGCCAGACTTCAGTTTGGCGCCCCCCATGTGACCAATTATTCATATGTAATTTGCACACTCACAGTCACGTGATGACGAGCAGTGCTTAATAATTTAATTCTCTCAATGTTCAAAGATAAACAAACATAGGAAGAAAAGGAAGTTGTCACATGCAAGTATGAAAATAACGTATGAGTGGAGTGGCCATTTGATGGCTACTGGAACCAGAAGCAGAGCTGAATCCTGACAAAATAACTTTTCAGTTATTTATTTTTTTTAAAAAAAGTTTAAAATAAGCAATAATTTTCGTTCAACTTCACAATTGTGTCCCACTTCTTGTTGATTCTTCAACATAACATTAAAATTTTTATCTTTATGTTTGAAGCTTGAAATGTGGGAAAAGGTTGAAAAATTCAACGGAGCCTAATACTTTCGCAAGGCACTGCATTTAAAGACAAATTCACAAGAATATATCTAAATAGACAAATCTATACACAGTCATACACACTGACATACATAGATACACATCATACCTGCACACACAGACACATCAGAGGTATTAATATGGGGAAGCCAGCAGCAGCATCACTCACCTCCCCAGATTGTCTCCCATCCATCTCCTCCTGGGCATGTGGCTGTGCGGTGCTCATTGGTGGCCATAGCTATTAGATATGGCTGTAGACAGTGCACACTGTCATTGCTATATACATCACAGGAGAGGCTGGAGACATACAGCAATGGGGGCACATACAGCTCCAGAGGGGGGCATACAGCTCTGAAATGGTATACAGCACTGGGGTGGGGGGGGAGATACAGCTCTGAGAGGTATACAGTTCTGGAGTGGTATACCGCACTGGGGTGGGGGGGGACATACATCTCTGGGGGGTATAGTGCGCTGGAGTGGGGAGACAGATACTTCTGGGGGTATACAGTACTTAGGTCGGTGGAGAGACAGTGGTGCCTCCCTGACTGCTGAAGGTGGAATCTTTACAGCATTGACTGTGCCAATGCGGTATTATCCAGGATTGATACACTCTGATGTGGACTATCTTCTAATCATCTTTTGTTCAGGCCTCCCGAAGAACCACTGTATGTTGGGAAACGCGTTGAGGCAAAATCACCATGCTCACCATCTATAATTTACGGTGTATACAACATACAGAGGAAAAAGGGAGATTCCAGCTCACCACATGGAGATATGAGGTAGACGGTGCAAGGAGGTAGACACGTTTCGAACGCAGGAACGTTCTTAATTATCTGATGATTAAGAATGCTCCTGCGTTCGAAACGCGTCTTTCTTGAGCATTGATCTTATGGAATTTTAAAGAAATTTTGCAATATAGACGAAGTTTTATTTTATACGGACATAGATGCTGGATTTTTTTTTTTATAACATACAGAGGACTATTAAAGCTTTGCCAACAGCACTCTTCATCTGTCCACTGTAGTGGAATATGCGTCTGTGAAGGACGATTGTTCACTTCATTAAGTACTGTTGAGCATCGGCTATATTTGAGTTCTGTGCATATATTTGTTTATATCAAACCGTAACCTGTGTGATATATGGTCACATAGACCTGATGTGTTCTCTCCCTTCTGCTCTTGGTATAAAGGAGCGGATGGGGAGTTTTGTTATATGTATAAGGTCTATTGAGATCACCTCTATGAATGAAACCTATTGGGATTAGCACTTTTGTTACTATTAATAAAATTATTTGCACATTGGGAATACATTTATGAATTACTTACTATATATATATATATATATATATATATATATATATATATATATATACACACATTCCCCTTGACTATATGTCATACATAGTACTGATCTAAGGAGCGTGGCCTGGCTATGGAGGCGTAGAGAAGCTCATTGATCTGCTCTTGCTGGTCTACAGTATTATTTTAGGCCGGGGCCACACGGGGCACTAGTGCGATCTTCGTATGACACTCGGCTCACACTGGCAGTACAGCAAAGCCGAGTGTCATGCGAGTGTCCCTGCAACTGAGGTCCGACTATGCGAACGGACCTCAGCTGCGGGGGGCGGGCCGGCTCAGAGGAAGGGCGGGCCGGCTCTGAGGAGGGGCGGGCCAGCGCTGCAAAGGGGAGGGATTTCTCTCCTTCTCTCCTCCGTAGCCGGCTATTGTGATTCTCGCTCTGCACGCGCGGTACACCAGTGTACCGCGAGTCCAGTGCGATTTTTCTCTCACCCCATACACTTGAATGGGTGCGAGAGAAAGAGTCTCGCATTACAGTCGCAGCATGCTGCGATTGTTTTCTCGGTCCGATTAGGGCTGAGAAAATTATCGCTCATGTGTACTGACACACAGGCTAGAATTGGTCCGAGTGGAATGCGATATTTTATCGCACTCCACTCGCACAGATTTTCTCGCCGTGTGGCTTAGGCTTTATGACCAGAATCTCCTCAATGCCGGCAAAATGGAGGAATAACTGCTCACTGACCTAGCCCAAACTATACCCCAGGGTATAAATTAGCCTAGGCTAGATTATACCCCAGCTGCTGTCCCCTATATCCCAGCTGCTGTAGATCAGTGCCCCAGTCAGCGCACGGGGGCCCCTGCCAGCACACAGGGGGGGCAGAGGCAGCGCACGGGTCCCCAGGCAGTTTGGCCTAGGTTATAATATACCCATGGTCTATACTACTCTAGGACAGAATATTAGTGTGTTTCTGCCGCTGTAGTGCTACAGAATATATAGATGCACATACACAAACCATATACCATTTAATGCGGCTTTTGTCAGATTTTGATGTGGTCTGTGGCAGATTTCCCTCTTCCACGTGACACTGAAAAATCTACTGCGATTCTGCACAAAAATCTACATCATTGGGATGTGGAGTTTGATGCAGATTGGCTGCTGATTTTTTCCCTGTAAAAAATCAGCAACAAATCTTGTGCATGTGAACGGGTGGACTAGACTTACAGCATGTGTTGGAGGCATTACATTGAACTGACAGTAGATGGTGCAGTTCCATCATGCATAGTTAATGTTATGTGTTGGAACTTGTTATGTATGTTTCTCCCTGCTCTCTATCATATGCACTTTAAGTTCTCCAGTGTGAGTTCCTATTCTATACTGATAAGGTATATAAAGTGAACTTGGAACACTTCCAACAAAAAAATCAGTTTTCCAATTTTGACAACAATGGAAAAACCAACTTTATGATCAGCTTTTGAGATTCTACACTGCAACACAACAAAAGTGGATCTATGCTCTACCTCCAGAGAAAAGTACAAATGCCAAGTCCCAGTTTAGACAAACATCTAAGCCATATCGAGCAGAGAAAGGGATTATTTACTATGGAAAAAAGGAGGTTCTCAGTAAAAGCCGACTAACAAATATCCTGAAGGCCTGTCACAACAACCCAATTTCTGGTGGCCATTTTGATAGAGATAAAACATTTCCAAAATTTCTGATAGTTATTACTGGAAGGTAATGAAGAACAATATTCACCAACATGTCAACGCCTGTCAAAAATGTTTTGTCACAAGTCCCAAAATCAGCAAAGAAGCTCCACCACTCAACAGTATACCAGTGCCTGGAAAAGTATGGAGCTTAGTTGGGATTGATATGATCGGTCCTCTTCAAGAAACATCATACGTCAACAAATATATAATTGCTGCCACTGATCATTTCTCCAAGTGGACTAAAGCAACAGCTGTTCCAGACAAGAGTGCCATGTCAGTAGCACCATTATTTGCTGCTTAGGCTGTAGAGACATTTTGATTAGCAACCAGGAAAGAGTTTGTGTGCTCGATCATCGACAAGCTGATGGATCATTTTCAAACAGATCACCGCATTTCATCTGCCTACCACCTACAAACAAATGGCCAGCGGAAACATGACAATCAAACACTCAATCTCTTAGCAAGCTTGTCAATGACCAAGGAACCAACTAGGACCAGTTCATCAATGGTGTTTTGTTTGCCTATCACATATCTGTGCATGCCTCAACCAATTGCACTCCATTTGAGGTAATGTATAGACGAAAGGTTAAGCTTCCTATTGACCTCAATCCATCAGCAAATGACACTGTGGATGTCCTGTTTCTTTCAGATGATGTCAACCCTGATGTGCTAAATACACTCACAACCATTCATAACAGTATCCACTCAACTGTAAGTACTGTAGCGCCCCTGAAGCCATCAGGAGCTACAAGGTACTGCATCCTGTCAAAGATGCAGGGCCTACCCCTAGGGACCCAGAAGACCAGTGCCGGTAACAGCAAAACACATGTATAATCCCTGTTTTTCCCTTCCCAAGGACTGGTGGCAGACGAGGGTTGGACCCAATGGATGGCCACCTAGGGGTGGAGCCGATCCAGTCCACTAGACGACAACCAGGGGGGGAGGGGGTCAGACAGTCAGTAAGAAGAAGTGAAAGGAGACTGACGTAACCGTACTGACGGGAGTGTGTCACAGTGACCTGTCAGGTGCAGGCGTGTGGTTGCCGAAGGAGTATGGTGGAGTACTCTCGGAACCATAGCACCGACGGGTTACAGAGCCCTAGGTCAGGCAAACGCTCCAGGCAGATCTGATAAAATCTGCACAGTGAGGGGACCATCCAGGACCTCACTGACTGTAAAGTCCGGGGGCACCAGCAGTGATGGGAGAACCAGGGACCGGAACAGAACATCGACACTACAGGGTTCAAACTGCCCGCCGTACGGACTAAAGACTGAAAGACTACCAGGAGGGGACCCCCAGACGCTCCAAGTCACGGGGAACCACCAACCAGGGACAGGTGCAGGGGAAAGAAGCCACTAGGTCACCAAACCGGCACTGGGACTAAGGGGACCATTGGTGAGGACTAGCCTTCTTCGGGTTACCAGCCTTAACAACGCTGTCAGTAAAGAAACCAGTTACACTGCAATCCCTTGTGTGGCCTACCTTCTTTCCGCGCCTAACTCCATCACCTACCCCCTGGGGCCCGGCCCTACTTGCGGAGGGCCCAACATCCAGGCTGCCATAATCATTAGCCCCAGCTATGAGAGACTGTGCAGTGGAAACTCCATCTGCCTAGCCGCAACCAGCGTCACGACAAAAACTTTATTATTATTCCCTTGTACATAACCCCTTTCAAGCGACCCCTAGGGTCACGGAACCGAGCAACGGCCCCCCAGTGACATATCCCAGCAATACACCGCCCGGGACAGAGTACCCTATAGCCCTGGGGCTAGTCAGCTTTCTGGTATCACAAAATGGATTGGACTAAACCTGTTAACACCAGGTGACTTGCGCCTTATGGACTGTTTTTGTGATTTGTGCAACTGTTGCCATTTTTGTGTAAAAAACTGACTGCGCCACAGCAATGGTGAAAAGGGCACGAAAGGGGATCCCGCCCATGACTCCGGCAAGCGCAGTCAGAAGGTGGCAGTGACCTGACCCGGAAGCTCCTGAAGTGCTCCAGTCCCCGTGAGACTGGAAAAAGCAAGGGGGGACGGGAAAATGGAGGTGCAAGGTGACGGGAATGCAGCGGGGCCTGGTCCGGCTGCGCAAGCGGCAGCGCCCGAAGCAGCGGCACCGATCATGCCGATCACCCTACCGTATGTCCCAGGAGCGGCGTGGCTGCCCCAGTATGATCGCAAACCGGATACCTTAATTGGATTCAAGAAGACTAAGAAGACGCAACATACCCCATAGCCCTGGGGCGAGTCAGTACCAACATCCGTTCTGCTCAGGAACACCAGAAGTGTGCCTTTGATCGCCGACACAGCAACAACAAAGAAATCACTGCTGGCACCATTGTTTATATCAAGAATCAATGTTGTATTCATGGCATGGGTTCAAAGATGGAACCACACTGGGTTGGACCCTACTTAGTTGTGGAATCCTTAACCAAGGGACGAGTAAAACTTAAGAACAATACGACTGGCAAGATACTAAGCAACACCTACCATGCTAGCAACCTAAAGATTTACTAGGATGAGAAGACTTCTCTACCACCCCAGTCCCCTGATGACTGTCCCAGTGACTCTGCCATACAGAAACACAAGCAAACCAAGACTTTCAAATCAGGAAGGAAGTACAAGTGATACCTTGGTTTTCACGGATAACTCATCTGAATACAATCAATGAAAACCGAAACCGACTAAAACCGAAGCAATTATTTCCATAGGAATCAATGTAAATCCAATTAATCCGTTTTAGACACTCAAATACATACAAAAAAAAACACATTTTATAGGGAATAAAGATAGTGATTAATACTAAAAACAATAAGAAATTAATATAAACGGAATATTAAATGAATAAAAAACACTAATGTAAAGAATAAATACATTTTATCTTACATTTCTTACATACATTTTGAAACTGACGAGCGGGGTGACACTGACAATTCCACACAAAGCAGGAGAATGCATGGATAACCCTTTGTTTCAAAAATAGTAACGTAGTTACGTGGGCATGCAGACAAAAACAGATGAAAACCGAGGCAATCAACGAAAACCGAGACAAATTTTTAGTGAAAAAAAACTCGAAAACCGAGGTATCACTGTATCTTACCACCACTCTTGACCTTACGTTTAGTAGGGTTGTGTACATATAAAACCAAAAGGTGATGGGAACTGCTACTTTTGGCCAATCAGCTATATCCTAATAGGAACAGAGGACAACTACTCCCTTCTCAGAGCTGAAGTCATCCACCATATGAAAACTGACTTGTCCAAAAAGCTGCAGGGCTACTTTAATCAAGATGTGAATGAATATGTAAACACCTCTGGCATCTCTCGTGATGGAGTCTGGGCAACTGATGCAGAAATCATGGCCACAGCAAATCTGTTGAGTTGTAACATCGTCATCCACACAAAAGTTGGTGACACATTGGATTGGTTGACCTATCCCACAAACTTCAATCTGCAGTCAACAACAGAACATGCACTTTATCTTGAAAACAAGCATGATCATTTTAATGTTATCAGTGTTTATTAATCATTTTAATGTTATCAGTGTTTACCTTTGAACGTTTATATTGTAGCGTCCTGTCACCAGCCATGTGTACGATTATCGGCCGAAAGCGCTCTCTGGAGCCATTAATCGTCCCATATAAAGGTACCTTTATAAACTGAAGTTTCACAATGTTATGACTAAGATTATATCCTGAACAGGCAAGTTTTTTATGAACCGTCAAGGTTTTCTGGTTGAAGTAAAACAACAGTGTGTGTTTAGAGTTTTAAACAATAAAATGTTGAAAAATTGAGTAATTCTTGAGTATATCACTCCATGGTGCACATAAAAGTAAAAATTTGATCTTTAATATATTTTAATATACTTTAATCTTTAATATACTCAAGAACGGGGCCCCAGATGTCACACAGGGGCCCCAGACATCACACAGGGGTCCCAGACATCACACAGGGGCCTTGTGCGCTGTATCTCACCCCTTTTACACGCTGTCTCTGCCCCATGTGTGCTGCCTGGGCCCCATGCATCTGCCTGGGGCTTCTGTGCACTGCCTGGGGCCCCCGTGCGCTGCCTGGGCCTACACCATTTTAACCCCGGGTATATTCTGGGCGGGGGGGGGGGTTAGGCTGACCTGTAATACCGGTACCTTAGTAGCTCTTCTGCATCTTTCCTCGTGTCTGCAGTCTCCAAAATGGAGCCACTCACACTCCCCAAAGTGCCAGCTCCCTGGTGCCTGAAGAGGAAAGCCTCAGGGGAATGAATACCTCTCCTCCACTGCCTGCAAGTTAAACCAATTCAGCGCTGGTAGAAAAGGAGATAAAGGTTGAAAACTATACCAAGGCAACAGCAGAGACACCTCAAAATACAGGAGACAGGACCCCTCAGCTCAAGATGGTAGATAGAGCGCCTTCATTAACAAGGTGCAACCTTATGATGTAGAGAAGCCCTGGTACTCTATTCCTCTCGCCCATACACCAGCTGCCCCTAATAAACGTCAGGACATTGTGGATCTTTTACAATTTGAGAGATGCATTAGCGTTCCTGAATGGGACTCCTTCCCTGCTCTGCCATGTCCCTCACCTTTTCCCCCCAAGACTTCCTGAAAGGGGTTTACAGGGCAATGCATCACAGATAGAGGCAGTTTGGACCTCAGAGCCCGTATTAGAGCCACCCCTACAAAAGAGGACAAGGACAATTACATCTCTAGGCTGGAGTCTTCATATAGGGCCAAAGCTACTGCCATCAAGGGAGAGGTGAAGCAATTGCACAGAGGGTTTTTGACACAGAAGCTCACACTGTTTCTATTGCTCAACAGGTGTGCAGTCATGGACAGGTAATTTCATCCCACTAATATCAACTGGAATACCAAACTGACCTGATCGAGGACATTGAGAAAAGAGGATGTTATAATGGGGCCAGTGCTATGGAGGAGGGTGGAGGTGGGAGAGGTCAGGACCCAGACGTAGGTAGCTGGGTAAACGTTAGAAGAAGAGGTAGGGGGAAAAGTGTCAGGTAGCCTAGCCCTGATCTGGCACAACTTAGTAAATATCCCTGTTTGGCTGACATTAGGAATGAAGGGCCAGGACTAGGATCACTACAGCAGGATGTGGCTCCTAGCAACCAGGAAAACGACTGCTGTAGGAAGGAGGGAAATAGGAGTGCAGCAAGGCCCAGACAGATGTTGGTGGAAGGGATAGACAGATAGACAGATTGCTGGGTGGGGCTGTGGAAAACCCAGCGGTCATGGTGCACATTGGTACTAATGACAAAGTTAGAGGCAGGTGGAAGGTCCTTAAAAATGATTACAGGGAACTAGGAAAGAAGCTGAAGTCCAGGACCTCCAAGGTGGTGTTTTCAGAAATACTACTGGTGCCACGAGCATCACTAGAAAGACAGCGGGAGCTTAGAGAGATAAATACATGGCTTAGAAATTGGTACAGGAAGGAAGGGTTTGGGTTCATGGAGAACTGGGCTAACTTCTCAGTTGGCTACAGGCTCAACAGTAGGGACGGGCTGCACCTCAATGGGGAGGGTGCAGCTGTGCTAGGGAAAAAAATGGTCAGACGGATGGAGGAGATTTTAAACTAGGATCTGGGGGGAGGGAAAGCAGTGGAGCAAATAAGGGAATAGAAAGAGCAGAGAGACAGTGAGACAGTACAGGTCAATGAAGGATTAGGGGGGCCTGGGACATGCAAGGAACATAGGGAGGCTAGGAGTAAGGAATGCGTTAATAGAATTAAATGTCTACTAGCAAATGCAAGAAGTCTTGCAAACAAAATGAATGAATTGGAGACTTATGTCGACCATGGATTATGATGTGGTGTTCATTACAGAAACCTGGCTGGATGAAAGCCATGACTGGGTGACAAACGTAGAGGGTTACACTACACTTAGGAAGGACAGGAAAGACAAAAAAGGTGGTGGGGTGTGTATATTTGTCAAATCTAACCTAAAGCCTGTGTTGAATGATGACATTGGGGGAAACTGCAACAACGTAGAGTCAATATGGGTAAATGTACATGGGAAGGAGAATAATGGAAAAATGCTAAATTGGAGTTTGCTAAAAGCCTCCTAACATACCTGAACAGGTAGAGGCTGAAATGCTGGACAAAAATTGAAAAAGTAGCTAACAATAACAATAATAATAATAATAATAATAATAATAATAATCATCGGGTTCTTATTATGGGGGATTTCAACTATCCAGACATTCAGTGGGACATAGAATCTTCTAGTTGTACTAAAAGCTGTAAGTTCTTATCTACTATTCAAGACAATATCCTCTCTTAGATGGTCGATGAACCGAAGAAGGGAGATAATTTGCTAGATCTGGTCCTGTTAAATAAACCAGATACAATTTCAGATCTACAGGTCCGGGAGCATTTGGGCACCAGCGATTATAATATGGTAAGCTTCAACGTAATATTCAATAGAACATTTAAAAGGGGAAATGCTAAAACCTGGCATTTTAGGAAGGCTGATTTCAACAAATTAGGGAAGAGCTTAAATGTGTAGATTGGGACAATGTCATGGTAACTGGGGATACCGAACATAAATGGGGAAAGTTTAAGGATATACTCCTAGAGTCATGTAAAAGACTTGTATTCACATTTTATTACCAGAGAGTATATTTTCCAGTTTGGGGCTCCCTCTTGTGGTCAGTGCTGGCGGTGCAGTTAATTTGTGGAATGAAAGCCACACACCTGTGGAGGACTGGCAATCAGGCATTTCTGATTGGACTATATAACTGACCAGTTTCCTCCTGTTACTTGCCGGTACTCAATGGATATCCTGTGTGTTAAGGACATTCTGAAATCAGAGAAGTGGTCTTGTGCTTCTGTTTATTGCTTCCACTTTCTTGTTGTTTTTTCTGCTTTGATATTATGCTTGATTCCTATTTTGTCTGGGTGGAGTTCTTGGTGGAAATTGGATCATTCCCTGCTGGGAGTGTCTGTATACTCAGCTCCATGATTCTGCAATGTCTTTTGTCATGCTTGGTATTAATTCAGTCCCTTATCTATATTAGTGTTTTTGGATCCCAGTAACATCTGAGTGCTAATCTAGTGGGGGAGAGGCTGTGTGGCCTCAGGGTTTTTTTCATACTAGTCGTTCTGGTATTTATTAGGGTTTTTACGGCTGCAGATAGTGCTCCTTCCTATCCTTTCCTATAAAGATAGTTTGGGCCTCTCCTTTGCTGAATCTGTTTTTTCTAGCTTTGTATTGTGTTTTCCTATATCATTGTAGTCTTTACATGTGGGGGGCTATCTATATCTTTGGGGATTGCTCCAAGACAGATTAGCTTTCTTATATCTATCTGTAAGAATATTTAGTTCTCCGGCTGTGTCGAGACAACTAGGTCATCGTAGGCTCGTCCCACGGCTACTTCTAGTTGTGTGTCAGGATTAGGTCTGCAGTCCGTTAAGGTTCCAGCCACTCTACCTTTTGGGTTTCCGAATTTTTTTCATCCTTCTCGGTCCCAGATTCGTAAAAATGTCCAGGAAAAAAAAGAAACCACTATGGATAAATAAGACTGTACAAAGAGTAATAAAAGAAAACAAAGGGCGTTTAAAATCTTGAAGGCTGAAAATACAGAAATAGCATTTCAGAAGTATATAGATAATAGGAAATGTAAAGAAGAAATCAAGCAAGCAAAATTAGCTACTGAAACAAAAATCGCGAAGGACATTAAAATAAATCCCAAAATCTTTTATAAATCCATTAATGTCAAAAGAAAACAAAGGATAGTATCAGCCCCTTAAAATACAATAACAAGTTAGTTATAGAGGACAAACCAAAGACTGAGATATTAAACAGGCACTTCTCATCCGTGTCCACCAAGGAACTAACTGTTCCAGGGATCATTCAACAAGTGAATAATCAAAGTTCACCACCTGATACAATTAATTTAACACAAGAAGAAGTACGCTTGCGTCTGAGTAAATTAAACATTGACAAATCCCCGGGCCAGATGGCATTCATCCACAAATATTGAGGGAATTGAGCTCAGTAATCGACAAACCGCTGTATCTCATCTTCTTAGACTCGCTTGTAACAGGGTTGGTGCCTCAGGATTGGAGGATTGCTGATGTGGTTCCGATATTTAAGAAAGGTAAGAACGTGGATCGAGGCAACTATCGTCCAGTAAGCCTGACATCAGTAATATGCAAAGTTTTTTTAGGGCATTTTAAGGGATGACATGCAAAAATATATTGCAGAAAATAATATAATAACTGACAGACAGAATGGACTCATGAAAGATAAGTTGTGTAACCAACCTGTTGGGGTTCTATGAGGAGGTAAGTGCAAATCTGGATATTGGTAATGCAGCTGATGTGATTTATTTGGACTTTGCAAAGGCATTTGATACTGTATCACACAATAACTTTATACTAAAGCTCCAGAAGCAAGGACTAGGGGAAACTATATGCAACTGGGTAAGGAATTGGCTAAAAGATAGGAAACAAAGTAGTCATAAATGGTACATTCTCTAAATGGGCTATAGTCAGCAGTGGGGTGCCACAGGGATCTGTGCTAGGACCAATTCTTTTTAATCTCGTTATTAATGACCTTGTGGATGGTGTAGATAGTAAAGTGTCAGTCTTTGCTGATGACACCAAACTATGTAAGATATTAAAAACTGACCTTGATAGTACAATATTACAAAAAGATCTGGATAAGATGTCAGAATGGGCAAATACTTGGCAAATGAGATTTAATGTTGATAAATGTAAAGTAATGCACCTAGGACGGAGTAATCCTATAACTGCATATACATTAAATGGAAGTAAACTCGGGACTACAGAACAGGAGAAGGGACTTGGGTGTTCTCATTACAAATAGGCTGAGCAGCAGTATTCAATGTCAGGCAGCAGCTGCTAAAGCAACCAAGATTTTAGGGTGTATAAAAAGAGAGATTAGATATTGGGATCCCAATGTATTGTTACCCCTCTATAAATCACTTGTAAGGCCACAGCTAGAATGTGGGATCCAGTTTTGGGCTCCACATTTTAAAAAGGACATTCAGAGGTTAAGAGTCAGTTCAAAGGCGGGCAACTAGACTAGTACAAGGAATGGAAGGCATCCCATATGATGACAGGTTGAAAAAGTTAGGTCTGTTTAGCTTAGAAAAAAAGACGTCTCAGAGGAAATCTCATTTATATGTCTAAATACATGTGTGGTCAATATAAAAGGAGTGGCACATGACTTATTCCTTCCAAAGACAACTCTAAGGACCAGGGGGCATACACTGCGAGTGGAAGAAAAGCGATTCCGGCAGCTAAATAGTAACGGGTTCTTCACAGTTAGAGCAGTCAGACTGTGGAATGCCCTACCAGAAGAGGTAGTAATGGCAGTTACTATAACAGCTTTTAAAAAAGGGCTGGATGAGTTCCTCAGTACACATAACATTGTTGGTTATAAGTGACTTCGGGACAAAATGTATAATTGGTGGAGGAAGGTTGAACTAGATGGACCTAGGTCTTTTTTGAACCTGAGTAACTATATAATAACATTGGGATCAGGCGATGTCCAGAAATGATGGAGCTGCACAAATTGGAAGAAAGAAGGCCTGCGGAGACACCATCACATGTTTCTCAACGCTGGCAGGAAACTAGCCAGGTCTTTCACCGGAAAGGAACAACCACGGGAAGGGCAGTCTCCAGTTAAGGAGACCACCTATGCCAAACATGGTATCCATCCACAGACAGCCATTTCGGGGTATTTGCCCCTCATCAGTGTGGAGTAGGAATCGTGATGGTGTGTCCGCAGTGGTGGATGTTGATCTCCCTAAGGTCAACCATCCTTGCTCACATAGTCTTTTACTAGGCAATGCTCCCACTAGCCAGATTCCTACTCCACACTAATGAGGGGCAAATACCCCGAAACGGCTGTCTGTGGATGGATACCATGTTTGGCATAGGTGGTCTCCTTGACTGGAGACTGCCCTTCCCGTGGTTGTTCCTTCCGGGTGAAAGACCTGGCTAGTTTCCTGCCAGCGTTGAGAAACATGTGATGGTGTCTCCGCAGGCCTTCTTGCTTTGAATATTTCCCAGGGGGCATTGCTCTAGAATCACTGCGTTGAGAAACACGTGATGGTGTCTCCGCAGTGGTGGATGTTGATCTCCCTAAGGTCAACCATCCTTGCTCGCACAAATTGGAAGAGACTGACTCATCTTTTCAACTCCATTTTTAAAGGTTCTCAATGACATGGGGCTGGATTTGGATAGAACTCACAGGTCCTTGGGGCAGAGATACACTGAAGTGACTATACCTTGTGATATGCCAAGTTCACAGATACAAAGTGAAGGAAAACATCTTAACCAAAGTTAGGAGAATGAACTCTTTATAACCAATAACCCCATTCAGCTTATGCCATACATGACAAAAGAAAAAGGAGAGCCCTAAGGCTATGTGCGCACGGAGCGTTTTTCGGGTGCGTTTTTTGGTCTTAAACTGCATAACTTTGCTTCCTCAGCAAAGTCAGAGTTTTCATTTTTGCTGTCCGCACAGTGCAGTTTTGTTTTAGGTGCATTTTTGTGGTGACCACGAAGATGCAAACATGTCAATTCTTTCTGCGTTTTTGCCAGCGTTTTTCACCCATGCAATGCATTGGAAAAAACGCAGCAACAAAAACGCAGTAAAACACGCAAAAACGCATGCATTTTTCTTAGCGTTTTTTTTTTTTTTTTAAAACACCGGCGCATCCAAAACTGCACAAAAACGCTGTCACAAAAAAAGGCAACGTGCGCACATAGTCTAAGACCACTGTTGGAATCATTGAGACAAGAAACATTCTATACCTTTGGGGTACTTCCTTTTGACACCAAATCTGCCATATGGGTTCCCTGCATGTTCTCGTTTGCCCTAGGGACATTCCAGCTTTTTTTTTTTCAGGTTTCGGGATTCCTCTGGTGTCAATTCCACCCGTGGACTGGCCAGAATGTCCTAGAGGTCCCAGATTGGATATGGTCCCACAACCATGAAGAGAACGGAGACATAACAATGGGAAGGACCCTAGAGGACGTAATAGCAGAAAAATTGTCCGTCCACCACCAGACTGATGGCCTCAAATGTTCCCTTTAGTTTCTAGCCCTGGATTGGGGAGAAGATTTGCTAGGTAAAGGCAGCTACTGGCTCTGAAAATTAGCCTTGTTCGACAGATCTAGTTATGATCTTTTTTCTGGCAATATTTGTTCATAGCAGTGAGATTCAAGTGTAAGTTTGGGCTATGTTTTTCAATTCTCTATTTATAGGCCAGGGGTTGGAGTTTGTCCCTGTGGGGAGGGGAATTGTCCTTTGGACGAAAGACCATTACCACATAGGGAATCTGCACTCTGCTGGACAGTTGTGGAATATTTTTCTCCCCCTCTGTATTTCTTTTTCTTGTTTATAAGGGGTTCTCTGGAGATTGGTGGTGCTTTGCCACCTTGTGATTTACTGGAGGGGGTGCTACTAGCCAGGGGTTGGCTGGCACAATTTAGCCTGGGGGGCAATCACAAAGCAGTGGCCCTCAAGTTGCGGCAGTCCACCATTGGACTGTTCATCTCTGGCAGCTGCTTTAAAGCAGCAGTGGTAACAGGCTTTATGAACAGGCTGGTCCATATATATAGGAACAGAGCCTAGCTTACTGCGTACATAGATACCGCAACAGAACCAAAATGACTACATACAGTAGATACGGGAACTGAAGCGAGTTTAATGGAGCAGAACCGAGATATGGGAGTAGAACCAAGCTTACTGCAGAAAGAAGGGAGCAGAACTGAGCTTACTACGAGATATGGGAGCAGACCCCAGCTTACTACCGAGATATGGGAGAAGAACTGAGTTTACTACAGAGATATGGGAGCAGAACTGAGCTTACTACATAGATACGGGAAAAGAACTGAGCTTACTACAGAGATAAGGGAGCAGAACCGAGCTTACTACAGAGATAAGGGAGCAGAACTGAGCTTACTACATAGATACGGGAACAGAACCGAGCTTAGTGTATCAATACAGGAATACAATCGTACTTACTCAGTTTTCTACATAGAAACAGCAACAGAACCAAGCCTTCTACATACATATGGGAACTGGACAATCTTACTACATACACATAGTACCAAAACTAAGTTTACTTAAATATGGTAACATAACTGAGCTTACTATATAGATATGGGAGCAAAATCATGCTTACTACATAGATACAGTACCATAACCCAGCTAACTACTTGTTGCTTCTCCTATATTTTCAATGTTAAACACGTACAGCAAACTGATGGCACACGGACTATACACTGATGCCATCCGTGTGCTGTACGTATTTTTCATGGCCTATAGACTTTTATTGACCATTGTCATCTGGGCTGCAGGAAAAAAATAGACATCGCTATGTGGATCACATGGACACATGGTCTGTGTAAATACATGGACATGCGAGCAGCACCATAAGATATAATGAGTATATGTGGTAAAAAAAACACATATAACACGTACCAAAAACATGGACATGTGAAGGAGGCCTTAAGGTGCCATAGCTACGTCACAGTGCAGGAAGGGGTTAATTTCCCTTGTCTTTTCATAAACACAGAAAGACAAATGAAAGTCCCTAACACATGTGAACGGGCCCGTGCCCACAATTAGTGTCAGCAGCGTTTTGGACGCAGAGTGTTTTCGTTGTGTCCAAAATGCTGTGTTGTACCGTACAGGCACAGTGGATGGATTTATAGAAATCTCCGGCCCCATGTGCTTCCTTAGACTCTCCATAAATTGACCTGTGGCGCAGGTTTCTGAGCTGCAGCTTGTGAATTTATTCTAAGAGAAGCTAGTGCTCTGAGCGGGAGAATACAGTGAAAATCCACTGTCAGTGACCCTGATGGTGTGCACGGACAGCGCGTCTCCACTAGAGAAAGTACACTGCGTCCAGACCGTGAGGAAGCCTGATGGTGGGCACTCACCCTTAAAGATAAGATATACACATACACCACAACACTATAAGGGTATGTGGCCACGGTCCAGACATGCTGCGTCCTGGAGGCAGCGTGTCCTCTCCTGTACGGCACAGAGTGCTCTCCAAAGAGACTGCAGCTGCTTGTGCCCACAGTCAGGGTTCAGGCCGCTGCAGTCTCTCTCTCTGTTCTCCCTGCAGAAAACACTCGTGTCTCTGCAGCAATAAATTGACATGCTGTGGCTCGGGGATCCACCCCACAGGTCAGTTTTCACTGCGGGCTGCACACGCACAGTGGGCATGGGACTTTTGGAAATCCATCTACTGTGCTTCTATAGTATAACAGCGTTTTGCATGCAGCGAAAACACTCTGCATCCAAAATGCTGTGAACCCTGATCATGGTCACATACCCTTACATACACTCATCATACTGCTGGAGAGGAGAAACAAAAGGCGCAATAGGGTCTTACTCGGTAATAACCGTGTGAAGATATGAAAAGGTACACTCACCTGGAGAGGTTGTGCCAGTCACAACCCCTTGAAGAGCATATGAGTGTCCACGTGGTTCAAGGTTAGGAATGGTTATTACCAGGGATAGGTAGATATGCAGCAATTGGTAATAATATATAAAATTTAACTTTTATTCTATTTCTTAAAAAGACTCAAGGTCTATAATATCTATAATAGGGGAAATTAAATTAACTAGCTCATTATACCTTTTACATACTACAGCCTCCAAATGCCTCCAAAAGGTAATTTCCCCTGATGAATCGATAAGAGGAAACGCGTTGGGAAGAGAACAAGGAGGGCTATTGAGCATATCCTAGCTGTTTCATTGGGCTGAATAGATAATGTATATCATGCCCTATTAAGGTAATATTTTCTTCTGTCGGAGCAGATGGGTGAGATATGAGACCCTGCTCCTGCCAGATGATAAAAGGCAACTTGAGGTAAAAAGATTGGATATATTCATGTAAATACACTAACCCTTGATTATGAGGGTATTGGATATCTGACTTTTCTTTCTCTAATATGGTTCTATATACCTATTGAATTGAATACTCAACTTGCTTGTGTCCGTTTTTTTGTGTGGTCACTATTCACGGGTGAAAAATATTATAGACCTTGAGTCTTTTTAAGAAATAGAATAAAAGTCCACGTGGTTCAAGCAGCGGCCCCGTGAGGACGTGGTGAAAAAATTATATATATATATATATATATATATATATATATATATATATATATATACAGACATATATATGAGAACCGGGTTTTAGCCGCGCTAAAAAACCACTGTTGTCAGGATGTTAATTAAAAATCTCTTTTTATTACAGCATTCCAACGCGTTTCAGAGACATAAGCCGTCTCCTTCTTCAGGGAAAAGAGAAAAAAACGGTTCTCATATATGTATATATATATATATATATATATATATATATATATATATATAATTTTTTCATACACTCATCATACACACATACATAGAGCCCCACAAACACGGACATGTAAACATACAGTACAGACATACACCCACACGGCGTAGAGACACATACACAGATTTATTCACATTAGGCAGATACATATTTGAAGAAAATCACAAACATATAAAAATACACCCACAAATAGACATACACAATCCTATACACACAGGCATACACACAAACTGGGGGGCTTTTACTTTTGATGATTGCGGACAACACTTCTCTTGCCTTCTGTGTGGCCCACAGACTTGTTTGATGCTTTTCTTCAGTGGGGAGGCAGCGTGCGCTGCATGACACAGGGCCGCCACCAAGAATTTCAGGGCCACATACTGGCAAAATGTTCAGCCCCCTTGAGACTCCGCCCAGGCTCCATACCAGCTCCGCTTTCACCCCTCAAACCTTCCATAGTACCACCGCTATTCTTTGCAAGACTCCACTTCTGCAAACCGTCCTCATAAACCAACTGTTCGGCTCAGCTATGCAGCGCATTCGTCATTTTGACAGCCTGAAAAAAGCTACATGTGCCATGTATTTGGGGTATCAAAATGTCAAGCCCCAGACGGAATCATCAGCCACATGCGTGTATGTATATATATTATATATATATAAAAATAAAAAGAGATTATATATATATATATATATATATATATATATATATATATATATATATATATATATTATATACAGTGCCTACAAGTAGTATTCAACCCCCTGCAGATTTAGCAGGTTTGAGAAGATGCAAATAAGTTAGAGCCTGCAAACTTCAAACAAGAGCAGGAGTTATTATCAGATGCATAAATCTTGCAAACCAACAAGTTATGTTGCTCAGTTAAATTTTAATAAATTTTCAACATAAAAGTTTGGGTCAATTATTCTTCAACCCCTAGGTTTAATATTTTGTGGAATAACCCTTGTTTGCAATTACAGCTAATAATCGTCTTTTATAAGACCTGATCAGGCCGGCACAGGTCTCTGGAGTTATCTTGGCCCACTCCTCCATGCAGATCTTCTCCAAGTTATCTAGGTTCTTTGGGTGTCTCATGTGGACTTTAATCTTGAGCTCCTTCCACAAGTTTTCAATTGGGTTAAGGTCAGGAGACTGACTAGGCCACTGCAACACCTTGATTTTTTCCCTCTTGAACCAGGCCTTGGTTTTCTTGGCTGTGTGCTTTGGGTCGTTGTCTTGTTGGAAGATGAAATGACGACCCATCTTAAGATCCTTGATGGAGGAGCGGAGGTTCTTGGCCAAAATCTCCAGGTAGGCCGTGCTATCCATCTTCCCATGGATGCGGACCAGATGGCCAGGCCCCTTGGCTGAGAAACAGCCCCACAGTATGATGCTGCCACCACCATGCTTGACTGTAGGGATGGTATTCTTGGGGTCGTATGCAGTACCATCCAGTCTCCAAACGTCACGTGTGTGGTTGGCACCAAAGATCTCGATCTTGGTCTCATCAGACCAGAGAACCTTGAACCAGTTTGTCTCAGAGTCCTCCAAGTGATCATGAGCAAACTGTAGACGAGCCTTGACATGACGCTTTGAAAGTAAAGGTACCTTACGGGCTCGTCTGGAACGGAGACCATTGCGGTGGAGTACGTTACTTATGGTATTGACTGAAACCAATGTCCCCACTGCCATGAGATCTTCCCGGAGCTCCTTCCTTGTTGTCCTTGGGTTAGCCTTGACTCTTCGGACAAGCCTGGCCTCGGCACGGGTGGAAACTTTCAAAGGCTGTCCAGGCCGTGGAAGGCTAACAGTAGTTCCATAAGCCTTCCACTTCCGGATGATGCTCCCAACAGTGGAGACAGGTAGGCCCAACTCCTTGGAAAGGGTTATGTACCCCTTGCCAGCCTTGTGACCCTCCACGATCTTGTCTCTGATGGCCTTGGAATGCTCCTTTGTCTTTCCCATGTTGACCAAGTATGAGTGCTGTTCACAAGTTTGGGGAGGGTCTTAATTAGTCAGAAAAGGCTGGAAAAAGAGATAATTAATCCAAACATGTGAAGCTCATTGTTCTTTGTGCCTGAAATACTTCTTAATACTTTAGGGGAACCAAACAGAATTCTGGTGGTTTGAGGGGTTGAATAATAAATGACACTCAGAATAAACTTTTCACAATTTAAAAAAAAAAAAGAAATAACATTCTTTTTTGCTGCAGTGCATTTCACACTTCCAGGCTGATCTACTGTCCAAATGTCACAATGCCAAGTTAATTCCGAATGTGTAAACCTGCTAAATCTGCAGGGGGTTGAATACTACTTGTAGGCACTGTATATATATATATATATATATATATATATATATATATATATATATATATATATATATAAATAAATATATTAAGAAATTGAGGATGCAGGCTGCTGGCTGTGTGTATATACAGTCATATGAAAAAGTTTGGGCACCCCTATTAATGTTAACCTTTTTTCTTCATAACAATTTGGGTTTTTGCAACAGCTATTTTAGTTTCATATATCTAATAACTGATGGGCTCAGTAATATTTCTGGATTGAAATGAGGTTTATTGTACTAACAGAAAATGTGCAATCCGCATTTAAACAAAATTTGACCAGTGCAAAAGTTTGGGCACCTCAACATAAAAGTGACATTAATATTTTGTAGATCATCCTTTTGCAAAAATAACATCCTCTAGTCGCTTCCTGTAGCTTTAATGAGTTCCTGGATCCTGGATGAAGGTGTATTTGACCATTCCTGTTTACAAAACAATTCCAGTTCAGTTAAGTTTGATGGTCGCTGAGCATGAACAGAACGCTTCAAATCATCCCACAGATGTTCAATGATATTCAGGTCTGGGGACTGGGATGGCCATTCTAGAACATTGTAATTTTTCCTCTGCATGAATGCCTGAGTAGATTTGGAGCGGTGTTTTGGATCATTGTCTTGCTGAAATATCCATCCCCTGCGTAACTTCAATTTTGTCACTGATTCTTGCACGTTATTGTCAAGAATCTGCTGATACCGAGTTGAATCCATGCGACCCTCAACTTTAACAAGATTCCCGGTGCCGGCATTGGCCACACAGCCCCAAAGCATGATAGAACCTCCACCAAATTTTACTGTGGGTAGCAAGTGCTTTTCTTGGAATGCCATGTTTTTTTGCCTCCATGCATAACGCCTTTATGTATGACTAAACAACTCCATCTTTGTTTCATCAGTCCACATGACCTTCTTCCAAAATGTAACTGGCTTGTCCAAATGTGCTTTTGCATACCTCAGGTGACTGTTTGTGGCGTGCTTGCAGAAGCGGCTTCTTTCGCATCACTCTCCCATACAGCTTCTCCTTGTGCAAAGTGCGCTGTATTGTTGACCGATGCACATTGACACCATCTGCAGCAAGATGATGATGCAGGTCTTTGGAGGTGGTCTGTGGATTGTCCTTGACTGTTCTCACCATAATTCTTCTCTGTCTTTCTGATATTTTTCTTGGCCTGTCACTTCTGGGCATAACAAGAACTGTACCTTTGTTCTTCCATTTCCTTACTATGTTCCTCACAGTGGAAACTGACAGTTTAAATCTCTGAGACAACTTTTTGTATCCTTCCCCTGAACTATGTTGAATAATCTTTGTTTTCAGATCATTTGAGAGTTGTTTTGAGGAGCCCATGATGCCATACCTCATAGGAGATTCAAATAGGAGAACAACTTGCAAGTGGCCACCTTAAATACCTTTTCTCATGATTGGATACACCTGCCTATGAAGTTCAAAGCTCAATGAAGTTACAAAACCAATTTAGTGCTTTAGTAAGTCAGTAAAAAGTAGTTAAGAGTGTTCAAATCAAGAAATTGATAAGGGTGCCCATACTTTTGCACCGGTCAAATTTTGTTTAAATGCGGATTGCACATTTTCTGTTAGTACAAGAAACCTCATTTCAATCCAGAAATATTACTGAGTCCATCAGTTATTAGATATATGAAACTGAAATAGCTGTTGCAAAAACCCAAATGGTTATAAAGAAAAAAGGTTAACATTAATAGGGGTGCCCAAACGTTTTCATATGACTGTATAATATAGTTATAATTATATAAATATGCAGCCTCTATATTATACAGTCATATGAAAAAGTTTGGGCACCCCTATTAACGTTAACCTTTTTTTCTTTATAACCATTTGAGTTTTTGCAACAGCTATTTCAGTTTCATATATATCTAATGTACATATATACACACATATATATACATATATATATATATATATATATATACACACACACATATATATATATATATATATATATATATATATATATATATATATATATATATATATATATATATATATATATATATATATATATATATATATATATATATACACACTATACATATATACATACGTATGTATGTATGTACATCTAGAGGCTGCTGGCTGCACATACGTACAGTGGGTACGGAAAGTATTCTTGTTTAATAAATTAGCAAAACTTTCTAACTTTCTGTCTTTCTGTCAAGATGTGGGATGGGGTGCAGAGCGTACATTTATGAGAAAAAAATGAACTT
This sequence comes from Anomaloglossus baeobatrachus, assembly GCF_048569485.1. Lineage (NCBI taxonomy): Eukaryota > Metazoa > Chordata > Amphibia > Anura > Aromobatidae > Anomaloglossus > Anomaloglossus baeobatrachus. The sequence continues at coordinate 327,024,074 of NC_134354.1, forward strand.
TTTTGAATTTACCAAATGGCCGCAATGAAACAGAGTGAAAAATGTAAAGGGGTCTGAATACTTTCCGTACCTATTGAACATAATATAGAGGCTGGGGGCTGCATATAGTGTATACACAGCACTATACTGTACACACATCCATACTATATACATATAGTATATACAGACATAATGCAGACTGTAGTGTGCTCCTACATAAACAGTATGGTGCTGTGTATGAGCTGAGAGACAGACATGCCCACAGGCGCACACGGCTCCGCTCCATGCCCACAGACGCACACGGCTCCGCTCCATGCCCACAGGCGCACACTGCTCCGCTCCATGCCCACAGGCACACACTGCTCTGCTCCATGCCCACAGGCGCACACTGCTCTGCTCCATGCCCACAGGCGCACACTGCTCTGCTCCATACTCCCAGGTGCACACGGCTATGCTCCATGCGCACACGGCTCTGCTCCATGCTCACAGGCGCACACTGCTGTGCTCCAGGCCCACACGGTTCTGCTCCATGCCCACAGGCGCACATGGCTCTGCTCCATGCCCACAGGCGCACACTGCTCTGCTTTATTCAAATATAAAACATACACAGCTCTGCTACATGCATAGATACAAACACACAGCCCTACTGCATACATCTATATCTACATTCACAGCTCTAATACATGCACAAACAGAACTCTGTTAAATACTGCATATTTACACGCACAGCCTCACAATAGGCACATTTCCTTACACACACACACACACACACACACACACACACTATACATTACCATGTCTTGCAGAGCAGGAGAGGAGCTGCTGGGAGCTGCATGGAGGCTGCAGCAGCTGAACACGGCCTGTCACTTCACCGGTCATGTGATCACGCACATGATCTGAAAGGTCCTGGATTTACTCGCTTCACCTGCTGCCTCGCCTCCAACAGCCTCCGTTCATCTCCCGGTAGCTTCTTCCCCTGCTCCACACCAATCACATAGATTAGTGCAGAGCAGCAGGGGGTTGGGCAGCTTTCCGTCAGCGGCCGGTTCTCCCTCCTTGCTTCTGTGCCCCATACACCAGCAAGGGCAGTAATGCCCTGATGGCAGCCCTGACATGATGTCATTATAACACACATGGCCGCGCATAGTGAACTGCGCACGGCCCTGTGTCCTGTACTATAATGCTGCCGGCTGACACTGTCTGCACCTGTAGAAGTGTCAGTGCCGGCCCCGCGGCATCACAGTACAGGAGACATGGCCGCGCGTGGTGTAATCTGAATGGCCATGTGTGTTATAATGACATTATGCAGTAGGCGACAGGCCCTGTATAGCAGGTGGGAGGGCGGCACGGGTGGCAATTGCCCGCCTGCCCCCCGGGACAGCCCGCCCCTGCTACTAGCTACTAGATCTTTTTCCTTATCTTTTCCACCCCTCCCCTTTCATCCCTTTGTATAAATCCACGTAATGGCTTCTATAAAGTTTGGTTCGCTTAATGTAAAAGGGTTTAATGTCCCGCAGAAATCTTTGCAAATTCTGTATTCTATGCATCAACAAAGAGTGCTTTAATGAACCCTTTCCTATTCAGCTGCTTAAAATCGCCTTTCTTCCATTCGCAGTGAGTGCCCCCTGGTCCTTAGTTGTTTTTTTTTTAAAGAATAAGTCATGTGCCATTCCTTTATACACAGTGCCTTGCGAAAGTATTCGTTTCCCTTCAATTTTTAAACTTTTACCCACATTTCAGGCTTCAAATATAAAGATAAAAATTTTAATAGTAATGTGAAGAATGAATAAGTGGGACACAATGGTGAAGTTCAACGAAATGTATTATTTTAAACTTTAAAAAAAAATAACTTAAATGTGGGGCGTGCAATATTATTCGTCCCCTTTACTTTCAGTGCAGCAAACTCACTCCAGAAGTTCACTGAGGATCTCTGAATGATCCAATATTGTCCTAAATGACTGATGATAAATAGAAGCCACCTGATTGTAATCAAGTCTCCATATAAATGCACCAGCTCTGTGATAGTCTCAGTGTTCTGTTTAAAGCGCAGATAGCATCATGAAGACCAGGGAACACAATAACCAGGTCCGTGATACTGTTGTGGAGAAGTTTAAAGCCGGATTTGGTTACAAAAAGATTTCCACAACCTTAAACATCCCAAGGAGCACTGTGCAAGTTATCATATTGAAATGGAGTATCATACCACTGCAAATCTACCAAGACCCGGCAGTCCCTCAAATCTTTCATCTCAAACAAGGAGAAGACTGATCAGAGATGCAGCCAAGAGGCCCATGATCACTCTGGATGAACTGCGGAGATCTACAGCTGAGGTGGGATAGTCTGTCCATAAGACAACAATCAGTTGTACACTGCACAAATCTAGCCTTTAACCCCTTCAGCCCCCGGGCACTTTCCGTTTTTGCGTTTTTGTTTTTTGCTCCCCTTCTTCCGAGAGCCGTAACTTTTTTATTTTTCCATCAATCTTGTAAGGGCTTGTTTTTTGCGGGACGAGTTGTACTTTTAAATGAAACCATAAGTTTTACCATATAGTGTACTGGAAAACGGCAAAAAATTCCAAGTGCTGAAAAATTGCAAAAAAAAAAGTGTGATTGTACAATAGTTTTTGGGATATTTTATTCACTGTGTTCACTATATGGTAAAACTGATATATCTATGTGATGCCTCAGGTCAGTGCGAGTTTGTAGACACCAAACATGTATAGGTTTACTTGTGTCTAAGGGGTTAAAAAAAATTCACAAGCTTGTCCAAAAAAAGTGGCGCACGTTTTGCGCCAATTTCCAAAACCCGTAGCGTTCTCATTTTTCTAGATCTGAGGCTCAGTGACTGCTTATTTTTTGCGTCTCGACCTTACGTTTTTAACGGTGCCATTTTTGCGCAGATGCTACATTTTGATCGCGTTATTGCATTTTACGCAAAAATTTGCGGCGACCAAAAAACGTAATTTTGGCATTTGGAATTTTTTTGCCACTACGCCTTTTACTGATCAGATTAATTGATTTTATATTTTCATAGATCGGGCATTTCTGAACTCGGCGATACCAAATGTGTATATTTTTTTAACCCTTTAATTTTCAATGGGGGGGGAAAGGGGGTGATTTGAATTTAGATTTATTTTTTTAATTTTTTAAATTGTTTTTACTTTTTTTATTTTACTAGTTCCCCTAGGGGGCTATAGCGATCAGCAATCCCATCTCTCTGCACTATCTGCAGATCACAGCTACAGAGCTGAGAACTGCAGAATTGGTGCTTTACTTTCAAAGCCGGCTGTATTCCGGCATTGAGAGGAAGGGAGTCATGTTAGCTACAGGCGTCATCACATGACCCTGTGCTACCATGGCAACCACCGAAAGCCACGTGATCATGTCACGTGACTTCCGGTGGGGGCGGGGTAAGTGACTGTCATGGCGGCGCGCATATACATATCGCTGCCAGATTTTGGCAGCGATATGTAAGGGGTTAACGGCCGCGGGTGGAAGCGATTCCACCCGCGGCTAGCAGGCTCACATGTCAGCTGTTGAAAACAGCTGATATGTGCGCGGATGGCGGCCGCCTGCCCGTGGCAGGGGGCGGGGCTTAACGGGACACGATCCACGACGTACCCAGTACGTCATTGGTCGCTAAGGGGTTAAGGAAGAGTAGCAAGGAGAAAGCCATTGCTCAAAGATATCCATAAAAAGTGTTGTTTAAAGTTTGCCACAAGCCACCTATGAGACACAAACATGTGGAAGAAGGTGCTCTAGTCAGATGAAACCAAAATCGAACTATTTGGGCACAATGCCAAACGATATGTTTGGCGTAAAAGCAACAAAGCTCATCACCCTGAACACACCATCCCCACTGACAAACATGGTGGTGGCAGCATCATGGTTTGGGCCTGCTTTTCTTCGGCAGGGACAGGGGAGATTGTTAAAATTGATGGGAAGATGGATGGAGCCAAATACAGGACCATTGTTGAAGAAAACCTGTTGGAGTCTGCAAAAGACCTGAGACTGGGACGGAGATTTGTCTTCCAACAAGACAATGATCCAAAACAAAGCAAAATAAACATTGGAATGGTTCACAAACGTATCCACGTGTTAGAATGGACAAGTCAAAGTCCAGACCTGAATCCAATCGAGAATCTGTGGAAGGAGCTGAAAACTGCTGTTCACAAACGCCTTCCATCCAGCCTCACTCATCTCAAGCCTTTTGCAAAGGAAGAATGGGCAAGAATTTCAGTCTCTTGATGTGCAAAACTGATACACATATCCCATACGACTTGCAGCTGTAATTGTAGCAAAAGGTGGCGCTACAAAGTATTAACTTAAAGGGGACGAATAATATTGCAAGCCCCATTTTATATTTATTTTTTTTTTAAAGTTTAAAATAAGCAATACATGGGGTACTGGACAATGCCTGGCGCCGGAAACTCCCCTGAGGGATTCTTGGCGGATTTCATGGGGGTGGAACTTCTATGGCCCCTATTATCAGATCACAAGCGAGCCCCTGACGGCTGTATCCTCCCAATTCACAAACTGGGGGCCAAGATTTGGAAGGAAGCAAAGTCCACCTTTGGATTTCATGATGTGCCCATTAAGACCCCTTTATGGGGCAATTTGGACCTCCCACATTTCTGTGGATTGCCAGGCTTTGCGGAATGGAGGAGTCGCGGCATAGTCTCCCTGAGTTCAATAGTCCGTGATAATGAGCTGCGTGCCTTTGCGCAGCTGCAGGCTGAGTATGATCTTCCGAATTCTCATGTATTCAAGTACCTCCAGGTCAGACATGCTTTCCGGGCTCAATTCTCTGGTCGTGGGGTTAGATTTTCCTCATTCCCGATAATCGGAATTATTAGATCACAGGGCCCTGGGTGTCTACTCTCCAAATTATACTCATCCCTTATCCGGGCCAAGGCCATGAACTATCCTCTCTCCGTTTTGGGGAAGTGGAAAGCCAAAATTCCTGAGCTAGATGATATAGCTTGGGACGACATCGTCGAATCCCACACCTTGGTTTCGCCTGCAATCAACAATAGACTCATTCAGCTGTATATTATTCATCAGAGCTATATCACTCCGGTAAGACTAAATAAAATGTATAGCACGGTTGCGGACATGTGCCCGAGGTGTGGGAGAGGTGGTGCAGATTTTTGGCATATGATATGGGAATGTCGTTTTGTTTACTCCTATTGGAGAGAAGTTACATTAGCGCTCTCCTAAGTGTTGGAGAAAGTGGTCCCTATGAGCCCGATCCGGTGTTTGTTTGGAGTATTGAATACTAACTCCTGGTCCCTATCTGAGAATCTGTTACTAAAGAAGGTCCTTTTCCTTGCCCGGAAGGGCATTATACTAAATTGGATGAATCCTAGACCCCCATCTAGAGCTTCTTGGATTGGCCTTGTGAATGCCATAATTCTTCTAGAGCAATTTGTGTTCAAGAACAGGGGCTCTTTAAAGAAATTTGAGAAAATTTGGAGTGGGTGGTGGAGATCGCCCTTGACGGAAGGTACGCCCAGTTCCCTGGCTTCAAATTTACAAGACCTTTTTGTTTTAAAATCTTATTTCTGGTATAATACACACTCGGACAGTGGAATCTTATGCAATGTATTGGTTTCCCTACTGGCAGTGTGACACGGTTCCCAGCACTTGATATTATTACTCTGTGTCTATATGATATTATACTCTTTGAATACAACCTGTGATTATATACCTCTACATCACCTAATGTTCAACTCTTATCCTACATGTACAAAATGCTGTCTTAATTTCTGATGTTATGTCATACTTAACCTTCAATAAAACAAGTTTAAAAAAAAAAAAAAAGCCATACATTTTGTTCAACTTCACAATTGAGTCCCACTTGTTGTTGGTTCTTCACTATAACATTAAAATTTTTATTTATGTTTGAAGCCTGAAATGTAGGAAAAGGTTGAAAAATTCAAGGGAGCCGAATACTTTCGCAAGGCACTGTATGTATTTATACATAAAAATGAGATCTCCTCTGAGAAGTCTTTTTTCTAAGCTAAACAAATCTACCTTTTTCAATCTCTCATCATATGGGAGGTTTTCCATTCCTTGAAATAGTCTAGTTGCCCCTTTGAACTAACATCTGAATATCCTTTTTAAAATGTGGAGCCCAAAACTGGATCCCATATTCCAGATGTGGCCTTACGTGTGATTTATAGAGTGGTAACAATAAGTTGAAATAAAGAGATCTAATCTTTCTTTTTATACACCCTACAATTTTGTTTGCCTTTGCAGCTGCTGCCTGACATTGAGTACTGCTGCTCAGCTTACTTGTAACCAAAATGGCCAAGTCTTTCTCCCATTCTGTAGTCCCGCGTTTTCTTCCATTTAATTTAATTGCAGCAATAAGATTACGCCATCCTAGGTGGATTACTTTACATTTATCAAAACTAAATCTCATTTGCCAAATGTCTGCTTATTCAGATAGTTTTGTAATATTGTACTATCAAGGTCAGCTTTTAATATCCTACATAATTTGGTATAAGAATAAAGCAGAATCCAGGGGACAGATATAATGAAAAAAAATGAAAATTCCTTATCGGATAAAAAACACCTTAAGGCCCAGTGCCCACGCTGTGTAGGTTTGACGCGTATTTTCAGAAATCTGCCGCAAAATTTGCATGTCCATTGTGAAACCAGCAAAGTCTGAGAATTCAGAAGTGCTGTGCCCTTGTTGATTATTTTTCCCTTGCATATTTGGTGCAGATTTGGTGCAGAAAAAAAGAAATCTACACCAAATACACAAGGGAAAAATACTCAATGTGGGCACAGCACTTCTGAATTCTCATAGACTTTGCTGGCTTCAAAATGGACATGCAGATTTTGCTGCAGATTTCTGAAAATCTACGTCAAAATTAGCGTCAAAATCCGCAGCGTGGGCCTTATTATCCAAAAAATAAATAGCTACTGTACATCACATTGGAGGCAGGTAATAAGGTGTTTATCGACTCAGGACTAGTAAATAGTATTACTCCACAATAGTATTACTCCATTCTAGGTGCATTACTTTACATTTATCAACATTAAATCTCGTTTGCCAAGTGTCTTCCCATTTCAACATCTTATGCAGATTGTTTTGTAATATTGCACTATCAAAGTCAGTTTTTAATATCATACATAGTTTGGTGTCAGCAAAGACTGAGACTTTAGTATCAATCCCATCCACCAGGGTACTAATAAAGACATTTAAAAGAATCAGTACTAGCATAGATCCCTTAGGTACCCCACTGCTGACTACAGCCCAATTAGAGAATGTACCATTTATGAATACACTCTTTTTCCTAACTTTTAGTCAGTTCCTTACCCATCTACTTAGTTTCCCCTAGTCCTTGCTTGCTTGCGCCGCGGCGGTGATCATGGATCGGTGAGTATGAGAGAGGGGGGGAGAGGGAGAGTCTGACATGGACAGAGAGAGAGATCGAGAGAGAGACCGACCGACAGACCGACCGACTGACCGACAGAGAGAGAGAAAGACGAAGGAACTGCCTTTGTTATGTTAATAAAACATGTGGATCGCAATAATAATGCAATGCAAGCGCTCTGCTTAACATTTTGGCAGCAATTTTCTACAACTCATTGATTTCAATGGGTGTAGAATGCAGCCAAAATGGCAAAAACAATTGACCCGCTGCTTCTTTGAACGCATGGTTTTTGCCACAAAATATGCAAATTAAACGCTGCGTTTGGAAACTCAAAGTGCGGACAAGAAATCCACATTTTCCATAGACTTTGCTGGAAAATAAAAACGCATGCATTTTGGCATGAAAATGCTGCAGTTCAAAACGGACCTAAAAAGCAGCTAAAACGCAGGTGGAAACGGAAAGTGCGCACATAGCCTAAAGGTCTCGTCACACGCTACGATATATCTAATGATGTATCGCCGAGGTCACGGAATTTGTGACGCACATCCGGCATCGTTTGAGATGTCGTAGCGTGACACCTCCAAACGACTGTTAACGAGCAAAAATACTCCCCTTATCGTTGCAGGTTGATACGTCGTTCATTTTCATAATGTCGTTCCTCCTTCTGCGCGCCGGTTGTTCGTCATTCCTGAAGCAGCACACATCGCTACATGTGACACCCCGGGAACGACGAACACAGCTTACCTGCATCCCGCCGGCAATGAGGAAGCAAGTGGGCGGCATCTTCCAGCCGCTCATCTCCGCCCCTCTGCTGCTATTGGGCGCCCGCTTTGTGACGTCGCTGTGACGCCGAACGTCCCACCCTCTTCAGGAAAAGGATGTTCGCCACCCACAGCGACGTCGTTAGGGAGGTAAGTACGCGTGTGACGGAGGTTAACGACATTGTGCGCCTCGGGCAACGAATTGCCCGTGACGCACAAACGATGGGGGCGGGTGCAATCGCTCAAGCCATCGCACGATATATCGTAGCATGTAACGCCGCCTTAGGATGATAAGATCTAGTGGTCTATCAATTACTGGGCTCAATTCCCTCAGTTTCTGTGGATGAATGCCATCTGGTGAGGGTATTTGTCAATGTTCAATTTACTCAGATTCAGGTGTACTTCTTTTGTTAAATTAGTTATATCAGTGGAGGGGGGGGATTTGATTTTTGTCTTGTTGCATGATCCCTGAAATAGTCAGTTCCTTAGTGAACATGGATGAAAAGTGTCTGTTTAATATGTCAACCTTTTCTTTATCCATTTATAATTATCCTGTTATAATCTTTTATGGGGCCAATACCATCTTTTTTTCCTTTTGGCATTGATGTATTTATAAATAAAAAAAATTAATAAATATTGGGTCTATTTTAATGTCTTTGGTGATTTTTGTTTCAGTAATTTTGCTAGCTTGATTTATTTTTTTACATTTCCTATTGAGAATTTTACACTCCTGAAATGCTATTTCTGTAGTCTCAGCCTTCAATATTTTTAATGCCCTTTGTTTTTGTTATAATAATAAATAAATAATATTTCGATAGCACCAACATATTCCGCAGCCCTTTACAAATCAGGAGGATCATATACAAACAAGTAACAGTTATAAAAAAGTCAATAATTAGAGGGGGAAAAAAAAAAAAAAAAGACAACCCTGCTCATGAGAGCTTACAATCTAAAATAAGATGGGAGGGGGGACAACAAGGTACAAGTGATTATATAGAATGACAATTCAGACATCTCAAGGAAATGGGGGATACATAATGGCTGCCTGGACCAGTTGGCCAGAACCTTGAAATGCATTTGGGTGCCATGGAGTTTGACGTGGGGTTATGTTCTGAGAAGGCGTGGAGGGACAATGTGAATTTAGTTCAGCTAGGGAGTTTGATAGGCCACCCTAAAAAGATGCGTTTTTGGGGGACGTCTGAAGCTGAGTAAGATGTGATTCGTCCTAGCTTTTATTATATTCTGTACGGTCTTATTTATCTATACTAGTTTCTTTTTATTCCTGGACATTTTTGTTACCAGAGGGTTTACATTTTTTACAGGACTCTAGCAGTATAGCCTTAAACCCGCCCCATTTATGTTTAGTATCCCCAGTTGCCATAACATAGTCCCAAATTTATACGATTACACTTTTCTCTTAATTTGCTGAAATCAGCTTTCCTAAATCTCCAGGTTTTAAAGGTAGGATGTCGCGTTTTTTTACTTTTGTATTAATAGTGATTATGGAATCAAGTATTTTTAATACAAAATTAAACTCGCTGTTTATTTAGTTTTTATTTAATTCTAGTTTTACTGAAGCACTGGGGGCTGCCATGCTGGATTTGCTGTAACGACAGTTACCTCCTTTATTGCAGCCCCCTGTGCATTCACTCTGATAGTCGGGCTCCGACCCCTATACTTATTACAGGAGAGCTCCCTGCTGTGACCTGGACATGCCCCATGGGCTGTTTAGATCACAGCAGATGGAGGAGATCAGGGCCATCTTTGTGCAGCTCACAGCGGTCATGCTGTGTGCTGTACTTTTCCCCCTGTCACCCGTTCGGCCTGTGTGAGTAGTGTACCGGCACCCCTACCCCTGCCGCCGAAGCCACAGTCTCCAAAGACACTCCCTCGCTCCTCCCCCACCGCCACCTCCCCCCCGTTCTCCTTGCCGCAGCGGGTGTGCATGCAGAGCATTGTGTGTGCGTGCATGCAGAGCATTGAGGGCGTGCGTGCATGCAGAGCATTGCACCCTCATGCTGCTCGGTCACACACACAGTATTTACACACTATACATATGGTATATAGTATATACACACGCTGGCTCTGCCACCCTCATGCTGGGTGCTCGGTCACACACAGTATATACACAGTATACACACAGTACACAGTATATAGTATATACACATGCTGGCTCCGCCTCCCTCATGCTGGGTGCTCGGTCACACACACAGTATATACACACGGTATATAGTATAAACACAGTACACAGTATATAGTATATACACACGCTGGCTCCGCCTCCCTCATGCTGCTCTGTCACACACAATATATACACAGTGTACACATGGTATATAGGATATACACACAGTGTGGCTCTTTAGAGCCACACTGGCTTGAAACGCGTAAGAAGTTTTTCATCTGCCTTGGATGTCCATCTAACGTCATGTTAGTTTTATGTTTTTTTCTAAAATAAAATTAAATTTTAATCAAACCATCTCTGGACGTGTTACTGGACAGGAGACCCCTTTCCAAGACCTATTGCCATTCCACTCCTGAACATGGAGCCCACCTCCTTGCACCGTCCTGGACAGAGGAACCAGTTCTACTGATTACCGCGTGAGCTGAAAAAAACTTTACCTTTATTAGGATATACACACAGTATATATACACACACACACACACACACACACAGTACACTGTATATAGTATATACACACGCTGGCTCTGCCACACACACAGTATATAGTATATACACACAGTATATGGTATATACACACGCTGACTCCGCTGCCCTCATGGTGGGTGCTCGCTCACACACACAGTATATACACACACAGACACTGTGTGCATCCGTGTGGCAGAGCATTGCGGGCGTGCGTGTGGCAGAATATTGCGGATAAGCATGCCTGCGGTAGAGCATTACTGGACCGGGACGTACAGAGCGTTATGTGGAGAGCACTATGTTGCTGTCCTTGGTGACACTTTAGACATTTGTGGTCACTAACAAAATGGCTCTACACTGTGTCCCTACATCTCATTCTCTCTTATCCTTTTGGAAACACCCAGATTGGGAGGGGGAGGTGTGACATCACACACAGGGGAGCAGATTCCGCCCACTTTTACTGCAGCTGTAATGTGAGATATTTCTACAGTAGGATTTCAGTAGCATTTCAGCAGCTGCTCCCCCTAGTGTTTAAGAGTGGAAAATGGAAAATATCAAACGTATTATTTTTTTTGTATATTTCGCTCAATTAAAAACAAATAATATTTAAACAAAACATTAAAACATTAATACTTTACATTTTTTCCACTTATTGAAATTTGTTTTTGTGCACACCACCTTCCCCTTTAAGCATTTCCCCTTTCAAATGTTCTACTGAATATGACATTGAAACTTACCATATTTTGGTCATTCCTTCCCAAGTGCTCCTGAACCTGTATATCTGAAATTATATCTGGTCTATTTGACAGGACCAAATCCAGCAAATTATCTCCCCTGGTCAGTTTATCTACCAACTGAGATGTAATTGTCTTGAATTGTAGATAAGAACTTGCAGCTTTTAGCACAACCCCAAGTATCTATGTCCCACTGAATGTTTCGATAGTTCAAATCCCCCATAATAAGGACCCGATTAATATAAATATTTGCTGAGTTTTCAATCTGCATTTCATCCTCTACCTGTTCAGTTATGTTAGGAGCCTTATTGCAAACTCCATTTAGCAGCTTTTCATTATTGCCCTCCCCGTGTACATTTACCCATACTGACTCTACATTTCTGCAGCTCCCCCAAATGTCATGTCCTCATTGAGCACAAGTCTTAAGTTAGATTAGATAAATATATACACCCCTCCACCTTTTTTGTCTTTTCTGTCCTTTCTGAATGTGGTTTAACACTCTACGTTTGTCATCCAGTCATGGCTCTCATCCACATCATAATCCATGGTTGAGATAAGAGTCTACAACTCATTGATTTTGTTTACAAGACTTCTTGCATTTGCCAGCAGAAATGTAATACTATTAGCACATTTTTAACTCCTCGTCTTCCTACTTTCCCTGCCTTTCCGTGCTCCCCTAAACCTGCCTTGACCCCTACTGTCTCACTCTCTCTAGCTACTCAATCTATTCTCTTTGTTGCACAACTTCCTCCCCCAAGATTCTAGTGTAAAAGCTCCTCCATCAGTCTGACCATTTTTTCCCCCAGCCCAGTCAGTCAAGTTTTCCATGAACTCAAACCCCTCCCTGCGCCAATTTCTAAACCCCATATGTATCTCCCTAAGCTCCCACTGTCTTTCTAGAGATACCCATGGTACCAGTAGTATTTATGAAAGCACCCTCTTGGAGGTCTTGGACTTCAGCTTCTCTCCTAGTTCACTGTAATAATTTTTAAGGACCTTCCACTTCCCACTAACTTTGTCATTAGTACAAATGTGCACCATGACCGCTGGGTTTTCTCCAACAATTTTTTTTATTTGATCCGCAATATGCGGAACCCGAGCACCAAGTACTGTTCAGCCTTCACGGTCTCTGCGACAGAAGACCCTGTCTTTCCGCCTTTCTATAGAGTCCCTCCTTACTACAGCAGTTGTTTTCCTGGCTGCTAGCAACAAGGTCCTGCTGTAGTGATCCTAGTCCTTCACATTCTTTTGTTACAAGAAATTAAAATAAAGTCTGAACATGTTCTTATGCTGAAAGATAAATATTTTTCTCATTGGTTCCACAGCACCTATTCAGAGTAAAAATCTAAGGGGGTTTCCATAGCAATTCACAAATCGGTAACATTTTCTCTTATTGACAATTAGGGCACATACATTTTCCTTAAATTGAAAATTTCTGATTCAATCTGCATGATAGCCAATTGTAACCTGCCTAATAAGGATCATATTGCTACATTTCGCTATTTTCTAATGTCTCTCTTTAATTTTACAAGATTTCTGATTACAGGTGGAGACTTCAATCTTACTTTGAATCCTTCAGTAGATTCCTTATCTGGATGGCTACTGTTCTGCTGAGACAACTTTGATCATTAAAGTGGGTCTTCCAAGCTCTCCGGCTCATTAGATATTTGGCACATACTAAATACACAAGGTAAAGACTACACTTCTTCTCCTGCTCAAAATTCATACTGCTGCATAGACTTCTTCTTTCTGAGTCACAATGCTCTTTTGTGACATCCACTTGCTATGACTAGAGTATCATGTTGTTGCTTCATGCTCCAGATTGTCTCGCTCTATCCCTTCCTTGTCTTGTCTCCACACCCCTAGGCCTAATTTCAGTTGACACAGAAAAGGCTTTCCATTGGGAGTTTATGGATTAGGCATTTTGTCAGATAGGAATTGGCTCTCACGTCTTGCAGATGATTTTAGCGTTGTATAAAGGCCCCACAACCCGGGTTCAAGTTAATGGTACGTTGTCCTCTCCTTTTGAGAATAAAAACTGAACTAGACAGGGTTGCCAATTCTCCAACTTTTCTATTGTAATAGTGATGGAACATTTAGGCAATGCCATAAGAAATAATACAGTATCAATATACAAGGGATTAAAATAAGTTCTAAATCCTACAAAACGGCTTTTTAAGAAGATAATCTTTTCTTTCTCAGCCTTGGATTTCCTTGCCTGCATTAATGAAGGAATGTAATAGATCTGGCCTCGTCATTAATTTCAGTAAATAATTCTAAAACTGATGCCTTTTATTTCTTAAACTAAAAGCACACATGAAAATAACTTTGCAATATATCTTATCAGAGAAATCTGCTATTTTATCTGCCAAAATGGATGAAACATTATGAAAATTCACAATTCTGAGGTAAAATCTGTGTTCAGTGAAGACTTTCCCATTACTGACATAGGAGATGAGAGCTGCTACTGATAAGATTATATCTAGATAAATGGGAGGGGAGGAGCTCTGACTCTAGCTCCTACCTCCTCCGGTCTACATAGAATCTCATTAGTAACCGCCATCTCCTTTCTCAGTAATGAGAAAGTCTGCACTGAACACAGATGTTACCTCAGAATTGAGAATTTTGATGACGACGTATCAATTTTGCCAAAAACAGCAGCAAATTTCTCTGATAAGAAATATTACAAAGTTGCTTATTTTCACATGTACTTTGATTTATGAAATAAAAATTAAGACGGTTAAGCTTTAAACATTTCACTGCCACAGGAATAGGTCAAACATATATAGATAACTTCCCTTTTAAGTGGCAATTGGAAGCATTAAAGTATTTGGGAATGCTCATCCCTCTAAACTTTTCCAAATCATTCACTTTCAAATCTTACCTTTAAAGATCTCACAACATATAGTAAGTTGAAATAGTCTTGGTTTGGAAGGATGAACACTATGAAAATGGACGTATGGCTTTGTTTCCTATACAGTTGTCAAACTGTAACCAACTCTATCACATAATTTAATCTGCAAGCAGTGATCTGCCATGATCAGGTTTGTCTGGAGAAGGATTAGACCTAGAATTGGTATGAAAACACTAAGGCGGGCTTTGCACACTACGACATCGCAGGTGCGATGTCGGTGGGGTCAAATTGAAAATGACGTACTTCCGGCATCGCATGCGACATCGTAGTGTGTAAAGGTTCGATGATCCGATTAAAGAGCACAAAAGCGTCGTAATCGTATCATCGGTGCAGCGTCGGCGTAATCCATAATTACGCTGACGCGACGGTCCGATGTTGTTCCTCGCTCCTGCGGCAGCACACATCGCTGTGTGTGAAGTCGCAGGAGCAAGGAACATCTCCTACCGGCGTCACCACGGCTTCCGTAGGATACGCGGAAGGAAGGAGGTGGGCGGAATGTTTACATCCCGCTCATCTCCGCCCCTCCACTCCTATTGGCCGCCTGCCGTGTGACGTCGCAGTGACGCCGCACGACCCGCCTCCTTAATAAGGAGGCGGGTCGCCGGCCAGAGCGACTGTCGCAGGGCAGGTGAGTCCATGTGAAGCTGCCGTAGCGATAATGTTCGCTACGGCAGCTATCACAAGGATATCACCGCTGTGACGGGGGCGGGGACTATAGCATGCGACATCGCAGCATCGGCTTGCGATGTCGCAACGTGCAAAGCCCGCCTAAGGCTAAGTTCACACAGGGCTTCTTTGGCAAGTTTTTGCTGCATTTTTTAGCTGTAGATTTGCCTTAGTTTTATGCAAATCCATGCTAATAAAAAGCTGCTTTTTACAGTCCCAGCAAAGTATATGAGATTTCTGAAATCTCATATACACACACACACACACACACACACAGTTTTTTTCCTGTTTTGTCAAATACCTGCGTTTTTGGTCAGGTTTTTAAAGAATGAGCATGTCAATTCTTTGTTGCAGATTTGCTGCGTTTTTTCATTGATACAACCCATTTTGTAGAAAAAAAAGCAGCAAATCTGGACCAAATCTGCAGCAGAAACGCCAATAAAAAAGCATGATATACGCAGCAAAAACGCAAATGACTCACAGGAGATTTCCTCCCACAAGATCAGGTTTTGGACAGGAAAAAAAAAACTTACCAAAAAAAGTCCTGTGTGAACACAGCCTAACTTGCCCTAAATCTTTGGGAGGGATAGGTCTTTTTAATTTTAAAAAGTTACTTTCATGCTCCTATCTATCGATCGATAGATTGACATTTTCATCCAGTTGCTAAACAATGAGTTTGTTTGGAGCAGAGGGTTTGTCAATTCCAACGAAACATATTTCATGGCTTCCTTAGGTAAATAGTTCTTTGATAGCTCAACATTTCTAACTAAAAGACTCTTAGAACCTGGTATTCACACAGGGGTCCACTCTTTCCAGATAGGGAAATTAGTCAACTCATCACTCTTTTACAACCCCTTTCTTCAGCCTGGATTTTTGTAAAATTCTTTTTTCGGCTGGATGGTAGTGGAAGACATCAGTTTGTCTCAGGTGCTTGAAGACTATAAGTTACCCTCATTTATTTCTCTGTGGGAGGGGTCCCCGTCCATAAGATTACAGTAGCTTGAATATTTACAGCTACAGTCATTTTTTCTTAGAACATGGATAATAATCTGTCTGTTCCCACCTTTTTTAAGAAGTTGTTTTTACAGTGCCTTGCTAAAGTATTCGCCCCCCTTGAATTTTTCAACCTTTTCCCACATTTCAGGCTTCAAACATAAAGATAAAAAAAATTGTTTAAAAGAACAGAGAGTCCTCAGTGGTTGATACCTTTTAATGGCTAAAAAGCCATTAAAAGGTATCAACCACTGAGGACTCTCTGTTCTTTTAAACAATTTTTTTTATCTCTACTGGCTAACACGGTACAAAGATATATTTTACTTGTAACATAAAGATAAAAATTTTAAATTTATGGTGAAGAATCAACAACAAGTGGGACATAATTGTGAAGTTGAACAAAATTTATTGCTTTATTTTAAACTTTTTAAAAAAAATAAATATAAAAGTGGGGCTTGCAATATTATTAGTCCCCTTTAATTTCAGTGCAGCAAACTCACTCCAGAAGTTCATTGAGGCTCTCTGAATGATCCAATGTTGTCCTAAATGACTGATGATGATGATGATAAATATAATCCACCTGTGTGTAATCAATTCTCCATATAAATGCACCTGCTCTGTGATAGTCTCAGTGTTCTGTTTAAAGCCCAGATAGTATCATGAAGACCAAGGAACACAACAGGCAGGTCCATAATACTGTTGTAGAGAAGTTTAAAGCCGGATTTGGTTACAAAAAGATTTCCAAAACTTTTAACATCCCAAGGAGCACTGTGCAAGCAATCATATTAAAATGGAAGGAGTATCATACCACTGCAAATCTATCAAGACCCGGCCGTCCCTCAAAACTTTCATCTCAAACAAGGAGAAGACTGATCAGAGATGCAGCCAAGAGGCCAATGATCACTCTGGATGAACTGCAGAGATCTACAGCTGAGGTGGGAGAGTCTGTCCATAGGACAACAATCAGTCGTACACTGCACAAATCTGGCCTTTATGTAAGAGTGGCAAAGAGAAAGCCATTTCTCAAAGATATCCATAAAAACTGTTGTTTAAAGTTTGCCACAAGCCACCTGAGAGACACACCAAACATGTGTAAGAAGGTGGTCTGGTCAGATGAAACCAAAATCGAACTATGTGGGCACAATGCCAAACGATATGTTTGGTGTAAAAGCAACACAGCGCATCACCCTGAACACACCATCCCCACTGTCAAACATGGTGGTGGCAGCATCATGGTTTGGGCCTGCTTTTCTTCAGCAGGGACAGGGAAGATGGTTAAAATTGATGGGAAGATGGATGGAGCCAAATACCAGACTATTCTTGAAGAAAACCTGTTGGAGTCTGCAAAAGACCTGAGACTGGGACCTAGATTTGTCTTCCAACAAGACAATGATCCCAAACATAAAGCAAAATCTACAATGGTACACAATGGTATCCAGGTGTTAGAATGGCCAAGTCAAAATCCAGACCTGAAACCAATCGAAAGTGCTGAAAATTACTGTTCACAAACGCTCTTCATCTAACCTCATTCAGCTCCAGCTATTTGCAAAGGAAGAATGGGCAAGAATTTCAGTCTCTCGATGTGCAAAACAGAGAGACATACCCCAGGCAACTTGCAGCTGTAATCGCAGCAAAAGGTGGCGCTACAAAGTATTAATTTAAAAGGGGCTGAATAATATTGCATGCCCCAATTTTGTTCTTTTTTTAAAAAGTTTAAAATAAGCAATACATTTTGTTCAACTTCACAATTGTGTCCCACTTGTTGATTCTTCACCATAACATTAACATTTTTATCTGTATGTTTAAAGCCTGAAATGTGGTTGAAAAATTCAAGGGGGCCGAATACTTTCGCAAGGCATTGTACAAGTTATTCTGCTAGAAAATGTGATATCTATGATACACAATGGGTTCATCAGAGTAGCTAACTTGGGTAAACAGTTTTCAATGGGGTTGGGAACATGAAATAGGAGTGGTTTTGACCCCATGTGATTGGGAAAAATGGTTTCTTTATCACTCACAAACTATCTATTGCTCACTCAGCACAGGA
Organism: Anomaloglossus baeobatrachus; assembly: GCF_048569485.1. Classification (NCBI taxonomy): domain Eukaryota; kingdom Metazoa; phylum Chordata; class Amphibia; order Anura; family Aromobatidae; genus Anomaloglossus; species Anomaloglossus baeobatrachus. The sequence continues at coordinate 327,042,199 of NC_134354.1, forward strand.
AAAAAATTACACGATTCTTATAAGGTGGTACCATTACCTTTCTAAGCTACACGCCATCTTCCCATGCATATGTCAGTCACTGACATATGCTGGCGGTGTAAATCCAAATCAGGCTCTATGCTTCAGATTTGGTAGGAATGTATCCCTTTTAGAGGAAAGTATTCTCAAACTATTATTCGATTACTGGGAATAGGATTGCAGGGACTCCTCAGATCACTCCTTTCTCTATTCTACTTTCGTCAATAGAGTACCAAAAGAAAGCCATTCTTTGTTTCTGCTTAACGGCTGCTTATGTTGGGATTTCTCCATACCGGAAATTGTTGTAGACTCCCACTATGGTGGACTGGTACAATGAGATGGTTAGTTTTTGCAGGAAGGAGAAACTCTATGCTGAGAATGCTGGTACCGAGTGCTTGGATTTTATTTCAAGACTTGCCAGATTTTAATTATTCTGAGAAATTTGGAGATTTTGTGGTGCTAGACCTGTATTGGTGATGATGGGTTCCTTCCCTTTACCTCCCCCCCAACTTCCCTTTATTTCTCTTCTTATTTCCTTCTATTCTACATCCTTCCTTTTTATGTCTTTTTTACATAGGCGATTTCTTATTGAGGACTCCTTCCTTTATTCTTGGAGGAGTTTAGTGGTTTATTAGTTTGATCATCTGATTTACGGTATTTCATTAAGAACAAATCTGTATGCTTTAAAAGATCATTTATTTGGATAGTTAGGAAGTGGGTTGATGAAAAACTTCATTAAGGTAAGGTGACGGATTGAGATGGTGAGGGGTTTTGCATACCTCAAACAATTTTCTGTAAGTCAGCGACATCAAGATCAAGAAAGGAATTTTCGTGGGACCCCAAATAAGAAAAGTTATGAAAGACACTGATTTTGATAAAAAAAACTAAGCGAGACTGAGGCATCAGCATTGGAGTTGTTCAAAAATATAGTGGTGAACTTCCTTGCAATCATAAAGCACCAAACCATAGAGATCTTGTGACAGAGTTATTATGTTACAAAAAATTGGGATGTAATGTCTCTCAAGAAACATTTTCTGGACTTCCTTTTAGATTTTCCCTCCCCTTCATTATTTAAAATTTATATATTTAAAATATATTTGAAATAATTAAAAAATTAAAATTTGTATTAATTCAAGATACAAATAAACATTTTCAAAGTGTAAGTGTGTGTTACTCAAAATCCCTGCCCTATAGAAAAATTCTGAAAGCAAATTTGGATTCAGGGGACAAATTACCATAAGAAACCTATTTCATGCATTTAACACAAAAAAAGTAAAATTTTATAGGTCAGGGCTATGATACCAAGCAAAAGAATGTGAAATATAAAATAATCAGTCTTACATAAAATTAAAGGGATTTGCCACTAATGTAGTTAGACAGGTCTCATCCTATATATATATATATGGATATGTGGATATGTGGATATGCTCTTCCACATGCAGCCATTTTGTGGACAGATCAGGAAACATGCACTGACAAATAATAATTTTATTGATAAGTTCTGTTGCAAGTTCTCTTGAAACACCAGTTACAATTCTTCACACAACTTTATTAGCAACAAGTGTCACCTCTTATGTCAGTAAGACGACATATTAGCTGAGAATTTTAAATGAATCATTAGTTCTGGAACAGAAAGAAGTAAATTTCTCTGATAAGACATACAGTTGAAACCAAAAGTTTACATACACTATCTAAAATGACATCACATGTTTTTCTCACCATCTGACATGAAATGAGAATAAACCTTTTCTGGTTTAGCTCAATTAGGATTACCAAAATTATTTCTATTTGCCAAATGCCAGAATATTGAGAGAGAATGTTTTAAGGTATTTTTATTACTTTCTGCCATGTCAAAAATTGACATACACTAAGAGTACTATGCTATTAAACAATATGGGACAGCCCATATGATGATGATATGTCATTGGAAGCATCTGATAGGTTTATTTCAAACATCTGAGTTAATTGGAGACACACCTGTGGATGCATTTTAATGCACACCTGAAACACGCTGTTTCTATGTGTAGCATTATGGGAAACTCAAAAGAAATCATCCAAGATCTCAGGAAGAGAATTGTGGACTTGCACGAGTCTGATTCATTGTTGGGTGCAATTTCCAGATACATGAGGTGCCTCGTTCATCTGTACAAACAATTATATGCAAGTACAAACAAGATGTGAATGTTCGGCCATCATATTGATCAGGAAGGAGATGGGTTTTGTGTACTAGAGATGAACGTGCTTTGGTCAGAGGTGCATATCCACCTAAGAACAAAAGCAAAAGACCTTGTGAAGATGCTGGCGAAAGCTGGTAAGATTGTGTCATTATCAAAAAAGTACTGTATTAACATGGGCTGAAAGGACACTCTGCTAGGAAGAAGAGATTACTCCATAAGAAACATAAAAAGGAGATCAATATTTACAAATGCACACAGGAACAAAGACCTTAATTTCTGGAGACATGTCCTGTGGTCTAACAAATCTAAAATTGAACTGTTTGGCCATAATGACCATCATTACGTTTGGAGGAAAAAGGGACAAGCTTTGAAGCCTAAGACTACCATCCGAACTGTGTAACATGAGGGTCGCAGCATCATGTTTTGGGGTTGTTTTGCTGCAGGAGGGACTGGTGCACTTTACAAAATAGATGGCATCATGAGGAAAGAAAATTATGTGGAACTACTGAAGCAACATCTCAAGACATCAGCCAGGAACTTAAAGCATGGGTGGTAATGGGTCTTCCAAATAGACAATGACCCGAAGCATACTTTTAAACTGGTTGAAAAGTGGCTTAAGGATAACAAAGTTAATGTTTTGGAGTGGCCATCATAAAGCCCTGATCTCAATCCTATTGAAAATTTACGGGCAAAACTGAAAAGACAGGAGTGAGCAAGACGACCTACAAACATTGCTAAGTTACACCAGTTCTGTCAAAGAAATGGGCCCAAATTCCTAGCAACTATTGTGAGAAACATCTCAATATGCAAGAAAACATATTAGTGGTTCCAGTACAGATATATTGAAGCCTACAAAAAGGATACTGAAACACATATTGTAAAAGCAATAAATGTTATTATTGAAGATTTTTTTTTTAATTAGAAAATAGAAGGGGTAAAGAAAGTACACAGTGAAACAATAACCCTGGGTTGGTTACCTGCTAGAAATTGAAAAAATAGAAATAGGGTATACAGGTAGTCAATACATAAAATACCAGCAAGATATAAACAGTGGGGATTAATGTGGAGTGAGTCAGGTTAATTAATAGGTTATTATTCCTGAAAATTCAGTCTATATACAGCATAGGTTAATTCAGATAGATGAATAAAAAAAAATAAGAGATAAATATAAGGTGCCCAGTGCACTACACATTACAGAAAATAATTCAAATGTGAACCACATATGCATAATACATCAATATAGATGACATGTTATGCTGAACGTATTACATATAAGGGGGACCATATAGCAAGAGAAACTATAGGGGAATTATGTAAAAAAAACACCTATGTTATAATATATATTGACACATCACAACATGATCAGTATTGAATAGTTACATACCAGGGACCGCAGGGAAGCTCCCCAACGTGCGTTTCGACATCTTTTTCAAGGAAAACCTCATGAGTAGTCTGGGTAGTCTCCAGAGGAGGGCTAGCCTTCAATTCTTTTCAAGAGGTGTAGCGGAGGGGCTGGGAGCTAAAGTGCAGAGGTTGTCAGGAAAGGAGTGGAGCGAGCCAGTCTGGTAGTGGTGAGCGGCGGTTGCTAAGGGATATGCGCACTCACACTAGTCAGACCCTGCGCGGTGTAGTGACAGTTGGCGGGGGAGAATGGTTACCGAATCAGTCAGTCAGAGAGGTCAGCAGCAACGCAGGGACCCATAAGGGGACAGAGCTTGAAGCCGTCTCACCTGGTCCACACTGCCGGCAAAAAGTCCAAAAAGGGGAGAAAAGGCAGTAGCGACTCCCTGGATAGACCCCCACGGTACTACAGGTCAGGAAGTTATCTGAACACACAAGTGCTAGGAAGGCAAGCTACCTGTTACCCTCAGACTGGCCTGAAGGAACCCCTGGACCTACCTGGTTCATCGCAGCAACGCCAGGGTCAGCTCACAGAAACATCTATGTGAGTAAAAACCAGTTAAATGACTTTTGGACTCTGCCTGAATTATTCTGAGACCCGCTACCTTACAGACCCGAGCCCCTAGTGCCAGCTTCACTCACGGGAGGCCACACCATCCGACTGAAGACCCCATCAGCCCCAGACGCTCGTTAAATTTGCAGTGGCAGTCACCCATATCCCTGACCGCAAGCCGTGAGTGGCGTCACAACACATTTACAAAATCTGACATACCTGTTTGCCATATTAAAAGAAGACCCTGTGGCGTCCCTGAAGCTGGATCGATGTCCCTGGGGCGACACACATTCTCTTTTGGAGTCAAGAACAGGATCCTGGACTAGACTCATTCAGAAAGGTGACAGTGTGCCTTCGCGGTCTGAATGAAAAATTTGAACCGCCGCCATTTTTTTTTGCCACCGCTGAAAGTGCGTCATCAACAAGCTGCAGCTCGCGCAGGAGAAGTAACCGCCCACTGAGAGGAGTGACCGTCCCTGAATTCCCAGAGCGCTCTGACCCCGCAAGAGGAGGAGATGGGGTGGATCTGTCCCCGGACTGCTGGGACATCCCAGTCCTGTGGGAGGAGAACCAAAAACGAAACTAAGACCAAAAGTCTGACCAGAATCTGATGAGCAATGAAGGAGGCAAGATGGCGTCGGGAGAAGGTGACCAAAGGGAGCCGGGCTGGTCAAGGCCCATGTCAGCAGAGGAGCTGGAGGCAGAGGTCAATAGAATTGCTGATCGAATGGAGGAGCAGCGGAGGCAGGAGGTGGCCGCCTGGAGGCACAGAATGCTAATGGCGATCCGAAAACCTGTGGTTGTCTGTGCAGAGGGGCCCACCTGGAGGCACCGCCCATGCTCAGCCTAAGCCACTGTCAGCGACAGCGACCCCGCCACTGGATGTCTCTAGCACGCCCCCGGGTGAGTCCAAAACTACCCCTGCCCTACCTGGTGTGCTGATCCCGCCGGCGCTGCCATCGGAAGCCGGCGCGATGCCCGCGGCCAGACCAGACCAGGCCGCAACGCCTCCTGTTCCGGTGGCCAGACCAGAGACTGTCACAGCGCCCCAGTCGCTGACTGGGGATCCAGTTCCTGCCCCCAGACCAGAGACGGTAACAGCTCCCCAGTCGCTGATTGGGGATCCAGTTTCTGCCCCCAGACCAGAGACGGTCACAGTGCCCCAGTCGCTGACTGAGGAATCAGTTCCTGCGTCCCAACCTGAAGCGGTCACAGCACCCTCTCCGCTGGAGAGAGAACTGGATGCTCTGCCCTCGGCTCACCTGGTTGCTAGATACCTGGTCAGCAAGCTGCCATCCCGACCTGAAGCGGTCGCAGCCCCTTCTCCGCTGGAGAGGGATCCTGAAATTTTGTCACCGTCCTGTCCGGCTGCCAAAGGCTCGACCCAAGAGCTGCCACTTACCCGACTGGAGTAGGTCGCAGCACCCTCTGAAAGAGAGGGAGACCATATCAAGGCCGCGCTGCTGTCCCCCCACCGACCGGAAGAGGTCGCAGCACCCTCCGCCAGGGAGGGAGATGAGGGCCTGTCACCAGAAGCAACCGACACCACATCGCTGACCCGACTTGACAAGGTCCTAGCAAGTCCCGGCGCTGACATTACCTGGTGGCCTGCTGATGACCAGGTGATGTTGCTGCGGAGGCCAGCCCGCAGAGAGCGACGACGGGTGAGAGCCAGGCACCTACGCCCCCTTGTGAAGACCATTCCGGAGAGTGAGCAATTGGAGGTCCGTGACTTGCAAGAAAAACAGTCCCTGCGGTGGACCGGATTCCGGTCTCGAGGTCCCCTCCATCTGGGAGTAGTGGAGGAGTTTAATTGTCGTACGGGGTATGGATTTATTGTGGAAGCAGGGGGTTAGAGAGGGAATTTTCATGTCCCGACGGGACGTACAATCTCACTTGCAGCAGGGTCACCCTGGCCGTGACCTGTACATGGGGGACGTGGTAGAATTTAGGCGGCATAAAGGGGAGAGAGGATGGTACGCTTTGGACGTGGTACCGTGCCTAACGGGGACCTCAGTGAGCCCAGGTTCCACTCCCACCGCTTCAACCAGGTCCCCATTGTCACCACCACCAGGGGACACCCATGACACGACCTCCAAGGGTTAGTGCACCAAGGTATCAAGCACTGACCTTGGAAGGCGGAAGTCCATTTAAATTGTTTGAAATATAGAAAAAATTTAGTTTAAAAAATGTTTTTATGACCATTTAACGTAACGTTTAAAGAAACAAATGTGCCCGCAAGGACTTTTGCATGAACTTTACAAATAATCTTAGTACCAGGTACTGTGCACTTTATATGGACCATAGGTTATGAACTGGCTATAACCACAAACTCTCGCAGTGTATATAGTTACCTCAGTGGTACCAACCCTAGAGTCTGCCTGTTCAGTGGCATGGCTCTGCACCACCAAGGGGGCACGCCTGTTTATGGGGCCTGCTCTCCAATAAAGACGAAGCCGGTACGCCTGTTTATAGGGCCTATTCTACGCCACCAGGACAAAAAGAACTGTCGCAGGAATGGTCTGCGGCGGACCAGGCCAAGACCAGGTCACCAAAAGGACTGGTGATCACTCTGTATTCGGGTCTTAGGTTAAGGACTCATGGGTGGTGGGTGGTGATGGTATGGTACCTGGTATGTTTATATGTAAATATCTCCCCTGTGTGGGAAAAAAATTGTATTTTGTTTTCTTGTCTTTGCAGCCCGAGGACGTGCGGTCGATAATCAAGGGGGAATGTGGTGCCCCTGACCCCGACAGGCACCACTGAGTACTGCTCCCATGCTGGGACAGTAATTCCAGGTAATCCTAAGGGCCAGAATGAGGTATGTACGCACAGACACATAGCAACCAGGTCTCCCACACCTTTAGTGGGGACCCTTGGGTAGTCTCCAGAGGGGAAGGGGGGCTAGCCTTCAATTCTTTTCAAGGGGTGCAGTGGAGGGGCTGGGAGCTAAAGGAAGAGGCTGTCAGAAAAGGAGTGGAGCGTGCCAGTCTGGCAGTGGTGAGCGGCGGTTGCTAAGGGATACGTGCGCTCATATTAGTCAGACCCTGCGAGGTGTAGTGACAGTTGGCGGGGGAGAACGGTCACCGGGTAGTCAGAAGAAGAGGTTCTCCTGGTGACTAGGCACGTATGGGGAACAGGTCCCTAGAGCAGACCCCGTTTTAACGATCTGCTAAACCTCCCGGTGAGGGGAACTACAAGTACCTCACCAACCACACACAGAGTCCAAGCCTCAGCAGCAACACAGGGACCCATAAGGAGACAGAGGCATAAGCCATCTCACCTGGTCCACACTGCCAGCAAACGGTCCAAAAAGGGGAGAAAAGGCAGTAGCGACTCCCTGGATAGACCCCCACGGTACTTCAGGTCAGGGGGTTATCCGAACACAGAAGTGCTAGGAAGGTGAGCTACCTTTTACCCTCAGACTGGCCTGAAGGAGCCCCTGGTCCTACCTGGTTCATCGCAGCAACGCCCGGGTCAGCTCACAAACATCTATGAGTAAAAACCAGTTAAATGACTTTTGGACTCTGCCTGAATTATTCTGAGACCCACTACCTTACACACCCGAGCCCCTGGGGCCAGCCTCACTCACGGGAGGCCACACCATCCGACTGAAGACCCCATCAGCCCCAGACGCTCGTTAAATTTGCAGTGGCAGTCACCCATATCCCTGACCGCAAGCTGTGAGTGGCGTCACAACACATATATACAAAACCGACATACCTGTTGCCATATACAGAAGAAGACCCTGTGGCGTCCCTGAAGCTGGATCGGTATCCCTTGGGCGACACATTTGTAATCATGAACCTGTCTCGGGGAGGGACTAAACTCTAGCTTCAACCCCTCGGCTACCATACCCAGAATCAAACGGCTCGCCAAAATTTTCCCCCGGGCAGGAAGGAACCTTAACAGACTTCTACCTGGGTCCTGGCGTCATTGTCTTCTGGGTTTTCTGAAGGCCCTGGAAAAAAACACCCTCCATTCTGGATACCTTTTTCTGGGTGCCTCCTTCCAGTTCTGACTTCCCTTTTTCAGGTCTTTGGACTGCCTATTTCTCCTGCCAGGATTGAACGATCTTCTAAAATCTGGGAGGTTAGCCTTTGGGAATTCCTTCTTGGAATTGGATGCAGTCTTCAGTATTTCATCAAGGCCCATTCCAAAGAGTCGCTAACCTTCACACGGGACCCCGCAGAGCCTTGACTTGGAGTGGAAGTCTCCTGTTCAGCTCTTCAAAAATAGAGCTCTCCTGGTTGAATTGGAGAGGGAACAAGTCCATGCCGTGAGCCTTACAGCATCCGCCAATGCTTCAGCCAAAAAATCCTCATCTTTTCTAAAAAACTGGGAGACTAGACAGCAGTTGGTCTCCTGGGCTCTTGTCTTTAATCTGTGTCTCTAGCTGACCAAGCCACACTGTCAGTGATCTAGCGGTGCACGTGGCTGCAATGTTTGGTTTGAAAGCCACTGCTCCTGATTCCCAGGCTCTTTTCAGGAAACTGTCTGCTTTTCTGTCTAAGGGATCCTTTGTCATTTGTCATCAGCAAGTGCCCGCCCATAATCTCGTGCCCGCCCTTTCTCTCCTGCCTCCAGTGTTCTGCGCAAGCGCTGGCCAGATGACCCGACGTCACCTCTTTCCCATCTTGCCCTGGAGCAGGAAATAGATGGGAGGAGCGGAGCAGGACACCACCGGTTATGAGAGGTGACGTCGGGTCATCTGGCCAGCGCTTGCGCAGAATGCTGGAGGCAGAGTGGAAAGGGCGGGCACGAGATTATGGGCGGGTACTTCCTGATGACAATCACAGCGCCACCCATAATCTTGTGCCTGCGCAACATGTCACCAGTGGTCACACTGTGCACACAGTGCACAGTCCCGGTACAGTCGCACGGCGCATGCGCAGGACAACAGGCGCACTGGGCGGCGTCCTGAGGTATGAAATGGAGTGTTGGGGGACGGCGTAAATCGGCAGGAGGGACAGTAACTGACACCAGACAGCCTGCCCCCATTGATAATTTAGAAGATTTGCATACCAAAAGGTACAACTTTATAAAGTATTTAATTTGGTTTAAAAGGGGGCACAAAAACTATAGGAACCTTGCTAGAATGCAGCCCAGGAGCTGCAGAACGGGAAACTTTTAGGTTTAAAGCAAAATTTCTGCTGACAGGTTCCCTTTAATTAAAGCAGTGATGTTTTTGTGGACTGGCAAGCATTTATATTTACATGCCTCCAGCCCCACAAACATTATACATTATGTCCTGAACGGATCTAGGCTCTCTAACGTCCTCAATTCTTATAGTAGCCCTCACCGTCTTTACCAGCTGTCCCGTATCTTCTATTGGGAAGCACAGCTGCCCTCCCTCAATATCTGAGGATGATGAGGAATGATCTGAGAAATCTATCGATCTTCCCGTCTTTTCCCTCATCTTCTGGGTTCGAGTTTCCCATGGCCATCTGTCTCCCTGAAGACTTGCCCAGCATAACCTCCCTCAAATATTTCTTAATCTCATCTTTAATAAGGGATTTTAAAGTCTATAAGAGGGATGGGGGATTATTATGACAATGTTTTGTCTATGCAAGCCTGACATAACCTCTTATAGGCAATGGCCAGACATGCAATTGTCATTGAAGATTGTTTGTATCAGGGACCCCCTGGACTCCCCTACCAAGGAGCCAGAATTGAAAAACACCCTTGCAGGTCCGACGTAATCCACATGAGGTCCTACATCAGAGCCTGGAGAGACCGAAAATGTTCAGGGAAACACTGACAAGAAAGACATGGCTGGCAGCAGTGACGTCACTCAGTTCACTGGAGGTCATACCCGGGTTGCCACGTAATGACCTCTGGTGACCTGAAGTACTCTGGCTTAAAGTATGGAACCGTGCCCGCACCCCCAAAAGCCCTTTAACACTGACAATGCTGTCCAGGGGTTGGGGATTGCAGCCAACACCCCCCTACCGGCACAGTCACTGTTAAAGTGCAGCACATCTAGTCATGAACCAGGAGGCCCAGGATGGGCAGATCTCTGCCCCCGCTCACAGAGGAGTGGTGCACGTCTCATGAACCAGGATGCGCAAAGATTTGTTCATACTGAGCCTTCTGATTCATGAGACGTGCAGCACTCCTCTGGGAGCGGGCGCCGAGATCAGCTCATCCTGAGGCCCCTAGTTCATGACTAGATGTGCAGCACTCCTGTGTGTGTGGGCGCAGAGATCTGCTCATCCTGAGCTCCCTCGTTCATGACTAGATATGCAGCACTCCTCTATGTGAGCGGACGCATCTAGTCATGAACCAGGAGGCTCAGGATGAGCAGATCTCTGCACTCGCTCACATAAAGGAGTGCTGCACATCTATTCATGAACCGGGAGGCTCAGGATGAGCAGATCTGTTTATCCTGAGCTTTCTGGCTCATGAGACGTGCAGCATTCCTCTGTGCGTGGGCGCAGAGAGCTGCTCATCCTGAGTCATCTGGTTCGTGACTAGATGTGCAGCACACTGTGAGTGGGCGCAGAGATCTGCTAATCCTGAGGCTCAGGATGAGCATATCTCTGCACCTGCGATGTTTCCTCCAGTCTACTTCGCCCCGCCCCCTGCACCTCCACCCCCATCTAGGGGTCTTACCCCCAGATCTCCGCTTCTATTCTAAACAACTCCATGCCCACGTGGACTTAGAAAAAGAATGTTTATTCCGTCTGTTAAACATTCGGCTGCATTTTGAACACGCCCCCATCACGTGACAAATTACGTCATACCTGGAAGGAGCCTGTACACTCTAGCATCTTCCTTTATGTTTAGTGCATGATCTAGATCAGGGGTCTCAAACTCGCCTGGGTGTATGGGCCACACACACAAAAAAAATAATTCGAGGGTCTGCATCCTTTTCAGGACAAAGGGACATTGTTAGTGGTACCATTTTTCTTTGTACACACCCTTGGATCACTGTTTTTGAACATTTTTCATTTGTTTATTATGACAAGTGTGTACATATATATATATATATATATATATATATATATATATATATATATATATATATAAATATAATATTATATTATACATATAGACACAGACAAACACACTTTTTTACATTTTATCCCATTTTGGTAAGTACCAGAATTTTATAATTAGCACCACATAGTAATTTTGGCCAACATCTTGTAGTAATGTGCTCATCCTTATTTCCATACAGTAGTAATGTGCCCCAATGCAGGACCCCTTCTTGTAGTAATATCCTATCCTGACACACCCACCCACCCCCTGTGCAGCCTCAGCTAACACCCACCCACCCCCTGTGCAGCCTCAGCTAACACCCACCCACCCCCTGTGCAGCCTCAGCTAACACCCACCCACCCCCTGTGCAGCCTCAGCTAACACCCACCCACCCCCTGTGCAGCCTCAGCTAACACCCACCCACCCCCTGTGCAGCCTCAGCTAACACCCACCCACCCCCTGTGCAGCCTCAGCTAACACACACACACCCTGTGCAGCCTCAGCTAACACACACACACCCTGTGCAGCCTCAGCTAACACACACCCACCCCCTGTGCAGCCTCAGCTAACACACACCCACCCCCTGTGCAGCCTCAGCTAACACACACCCACCCCCTGTGCAGCCTCAGCTAACACGCACCCACCCCCTGTGCAGCCTCAGCTAACACGCACCCACCCCCTGTGCAGCCTCAGCTAACACGCACCCACCCCCTGTGCAGCCTCAGCTAACACGCACCCACCCCCTGTGCAGCCTCAGCTAACACGCACCCACCCCCTGTGCAGCCTCAGCTAACACGCACCCACCCCCTGTGCAGCCTCAGCTAACACGCACCCACCCCCTGTGCAGCCTCAGCTAACACGCACCCACCCCCTGTGCAGCCTCAGCTAACACGCACCCACCCCCTGTGCAGCCTCAGCTAACACGCACCCACCCCCTGTGCAGCCTCAGCTAACACGCACCCACCCCCTGTGCAGCCTCAGCTAACACGCACCCACCCCCTGTGCAGCCTCAGCTAACACGCACCCACCCCCTGTGCAGCCTCAGCTAACACGCACCCACCCCCTGTGCAGCCTCAGCTAACACGCACCCACCCCCTGTGCAGCCTCAGCTAACACGCACCCACCCCCTGTGCAGCCTCAGCTAACACGCACCCACCCCCTGTGCAGCCTCAGCTAACACGCACCCACCCCCTGTGCAGCCTCAGCTAACACGCACCCACCCCCTGTGCAGCCTCAGCTAACACGCACCCACCCCCTGTGCAGCCTCAGCTAACACGCACCCACCCCCTGTGCAGCCTCAGCTAACACGCACCCACCCCCTGTGCAGCCTCAGCTAACACGCACCCACCCCCTGTGCAGCCTCAGCTAACACGCACCCACCCCCTGTGCAGCCTCAGCTAACACGCACCCACCCCCTGTGCAGCCTCAGCTAACACGCACCCACCCCCTGTGCAGCCTCAGCTAACACGCACCCACCCCCTGTGCAGCCTCAGCTAACACGCACCCACCCCCTGTGCAGCCTCAGCTAACACGCACCCACCCCCTGTGCAGCCTCAGCTAACACGCACCCACCCCCTGTGCAGCCTCAGCTAACACGCACCCACCCCCTGTGCAGCCTCAGCTAACACGCACCCACCCCCTGTGCAGCCTCAGCTAACACGCACCCACCCCCTGTGCAGCCTCAGCTAACACGCACCCACCCCCTGTGCAGCCTCAGCTAACACGCACCCACCCCCTGTGCAGCCTCAGCTAACACGCACCCACCCCCTGTGCAGCCTCAGCTAACACGCACCCACCCCCTGTGCAGCCTCAGCTAACACGCACCCACCCCCTGTGCAGCCTCAGCTAACACGCACCCACCCCCTGTGCAGCCTCAGCTAACACGCACCCACCCCCTGTGCAGCCTCAGCTAACACGCACCCACCCCCTGTGCAGCCTCAGCTAACACGCACCCACCCCCTGTGCAGCCTCAGCTAACACGCACCCACCCCCTGTGCAGCCTCAGCTAACACGCACCCACCCCCTGTGCAGCCTCAGCTAACACGCACCCACCCCCTGTGCAGCCTCAGCTAACACGCACCCACCCCCTGTGCAGCCTCAGCTAACACGCACCCACCCCCTGTGCAGCCTCAGCTAACACGCACCCACCCCCTGTGCAGCCTCAGCTAACACGCACCCACCCCCTGTGCAGCCTCAGCTAACACGCACCCACCCCCTGTGCAGCCTCAGCTAACACGCACCCACCCCCTGTGCAGCCTCAGCTAACACGCACCCACCCCCTGTGCAGCCTCAGCTAACACGCACCCACCCCCTGTGCAGCCTCAGCTAGCACGCACCCACCCCCTGTGCAGCCTCAGCTAGCACGCACCCACCCCCTGTGCAGCCTCAGCTAGCACGCACCCACCCCCTGTGCAGCCTCAGCTAGCACGCACCCACCCCCTGTGCAGCCTCAGCTAGCACGCACCCACCCCCTGTGCAGCCTCAGCTAGCACGCACCCACCCCCTGTGCAGCCTCAGCTAGCACGCACCCACCCCCTGTGCAGCCTCAGCTAGCACGCACCCACCCCCTGTGCAGCCTCAGCTAGCACGCACCCACCCCCTGTGCAGCCTCAGCTAGCACGCACCCACCCCCTGTGCAGCCTCAGCTAGCACGCACCCACCCCCTGTGCAGCCTCAGCTAGCACGCACCCACCCCCTGTGCAGCCTCAGCTAACACGCACACACCCTGTGCAGCCTCAGCTAACACGCACACACCCTGTGCAGCCTCAGCTAACACGCACACACCCTGTGCAGCCTCAGCTAACACGCACACACCCTGTGCAGCCTCAGCTAACACGCACACACCCAGTGCAGCCTCAGCTAACACGCACACACCCAGTGCAGCCTCAGCTAACACGCACACACCCAGTGCAGCCTCAGCTAACACACACACACCCAGTGCAGCCTCAGCTAACACACACACACCCAGTGCAGCCTCAGCTAACACACACACACCCAGTGCAGCCTCAGCTAACACACACACACCCAGTGCAGCCTCAGCTAACACACACACACCCAGTGCAGCCTCAGCTAACACACACACACCCAGTGCAGCCTCAGCTAACACACACACACCCAGTGCAGCCTCAGCTAACACACACACACCCAGTGCAGCCTCAGCTAACACACACACACCCTGTGCAGCCTCAGCTAACACACACACACCCTGTGCAGCCTCAGCTAACACACACACACCCTGTGCAGCCTCAGCTAACACACACACACCCTGTGCAGCCTCAGCTAACACACACACACCCTGTGCAGCCTCAGCTAACACACACACACCCTGTGCAGCCTCAGCTAACACACACACACCCTGTGCAGCCTCAGCTAACACACACACCCTGTGCAGCCTCAGCTAACACACACACACCCTGTGCAGCCTCAGCTAACACACACACACCCTGTGCAGCCTCAGCTAACACACACACACCCTGTGCAGCCTCAGCTAACACACACACACCCTGTGCAGCCTCAGCTAACACACACACACCCTGTGCAGCCTCAGCTAACACACACACACACACACACACACCCTGTGCAGCCTCAGCTAGCAACAGAAACACACACAAAGCGCACACACATCGTTCAGCGTCAGCCAACACACACACACACACACACTGTTCAGCCTCAGCTAGCAACACACCCTGTGCAGCCTCAGCTAGCAACAGAAACCCACACAAAGTGCACACACACTGTTCAGCGTCAGCTAACACACACACACACACTGTTCAGGTCAGCCTCAGCAAGCACACACACACACACACCCTGTGCAGCCTCAGCTAGCAACAGAAACACACACAGCAAAACATTCTTCTCACCTGTGCTCCATTACGTCAACGGCGGCACGCAGGCACGTGGACCCGGTAACGATCGCAGCCGCTGTCACCGCTGAACGCTCTGCCGGCGAGCGTAGAGCCAAGTTTTCTCAGCACAAAAGCCACTGGCCAATCACAGGCAAGCAGCTGAAGTCATACGCAGCAGGTGCTTGCCTCTGATTGGCGGGCGGCTGTTATTGCGTTCTGCAGCGAGAACTTGACTGTGCGCACCACCGGCAAAACGGTCAGCTGAAATAAATAGCTGGCGGCTGCGGCCCCTGCAGTGGCCACCATCTTTTTAAAAAAAATTAGCAGGGACCCGCAGGTCCTGGTTATCTGTGAGACCACTGATACGCCTTTTAACAGCGGCAAAAGAGGGTACTTATTACTTTGCGCCACTTTTTCATGGCGCTCAGGAAAAAGTGTTTAGCGCTCCCCAGCGTTGGAAAATCTCCGGGATTTCAGCTACCGGGGGTAGCTGAGACCCTGGAGATCACGATCAGGGTTGGTTTTTCTGGTCCCTGATCACGTGATCGCTGTTATAAACCATGTAACAGTGACGACGTGAAAGTTAATGCAGTGCCGGTAAAAAAAAAAAAAAAAAAAAAAAGGATTCACCTCCCATCTGGCATGATCAAACGTGTCAGAAGGGAGATAAATGTCCTCCCTCGGTCCCCGGTATGGCCAAAGTCTCCTCAACTCCCCGATCCCCATCCCCTGTCCCCCTTTTGACGATATAAAATGGCCGCTGCTGCACGAGTGGTGTTCCCACCGCATTCATCCTTCTTTGATTTTTGTGCCATCTGACATGGTAGATGGCACAGAAAGGTCCTCCCAGGTCACCCCCTGTCAGGCTGTCACCCCCTGGTCTCCCCCGTTACCTTCTGCAGCGTCGGTCCTCTTCGCCCTTCCTTCTCTTTGTCTTCAGCAGAAATGCTGGCCGCAAACGCAGAGCGGCTGTCAGCCGGCTCTCGTCACACAGGAACACAGCTTACTGCAGGCTCACACTGGGCTACTGTGGACCCGGGAAGCGTGAGTGCAGTATCACTGAACTCACACCTCACATGGAGTGCCTGCATTACCAGAAAATGGTGGATACGTTCCCTGAGCGTATTCCCATATCCTGGAACACAGTCGTCGTGGGACCTCCAAGATGGATTACAGCGGATTAGACTTGTTGTTTTTTTTTTTTTTTTCAATAAATTGGTGAAAGAGGGAATGTTTTGGGGAGTGTTTTATCAAATAAAAATTTTTTTGTTGTCTATTTTTTTTTTTATTACTGACTGGGTTGTGACGTCGGGTTTCTGATAGATGATGTGACATCACTAACCCCAGGGCTTGATGCCAGGTGACATTACACAGCTGGTATCAACCCCATTTATTACCCCATTTGCCACTTCACCAGGGCAATGGAATGAGCTGGGTAAAGCACCAAGATTGGTGCATGTAATGGAAGCACCACTTCTGGGGCGGCTGCGGCCAGCTATTTTTAGGCTGGGAAGGGCCAACAAATATGGACCTTCCCACCCTGAGAATACCAGACCACAGCTGTCCGCTTTACTTTAGCTAGTGATCCAATTTGGGGGGGGAACCCCATGGTTTTTTTTTATTTATAAATATTTATAAAAAAGAGCCTGGGCTGCCCTCCAAATTGGATCGCCAACTAAGGTGAAGCTGCAAGCTGTGGTTTGCAGGCTGCAGCTGTCTGCTTTACACAAACTGGCAATCAAAAATGATAAGGGACCCCATGTTTGCTTGTTTTTTTTTTTATGTATTTTTTGGCTAAATACAAGGCTTAACACGTTTTAGTTCCACATGAAAGGCACTAAAGGATGCCAGCTTAGAATATGAGGGGTGGAGGGGAGGACATTATATATGTATTTGACATGTCTGTCTGTATGTCTATCCATCCATCCAGCCTAGCTTTTTAGGCTGTATGCCCGCGATTAGGGTTTCAAGCGTTTTGGACGCCTGGTTTTCACTGCGTCCATAACGCTGCATTGTAAAGTAGAAGCGCAGTGAGAGGATTTTTAGAAATCTCCTGCCTGCTCTGCTTATTTTCTTCACAGCATAAACTGACATCTGGTGCTGCAAAATGTCAATTTATACTGCAGAGACGAGAGCTCTCAGCGGAGAGAATAGAGCTAAAGTTAGTAGCGGCCCGAACCTGGATATTGGTTACGGGCAGCTGGGTTCTCCCGTGGACAACACTTATATTTCTGCAGACTCCGCGTCGCTGGATCGTGGGCACAGCCTAAACATGATGCCCGCAATCTATTTCAGCTTTTCCAAAATTCAAATGGTGCTCCTTCCATTCCAAGCCCTCCTGTTGTCCAACAGAGGTTTTTGGCCACATGTGGAGTATCCCTGTGCTCATAAGAAATTGGATAAACTGTGGTGTCCACTTTTTGGTGTTTCCTCTTGAAAAAGTAAGAAATTTAGTGCTAAAGCAAGATTTTTGTGAAACAAAATGAAAACATTTTCAATATGATGACCTAAGGTTTTCAAAATCTGAAGTACCTGTGGGTTCACAAAGCGCTCTATAACACTGGATAAAATCCTTGAGGGGTCTAGTTTCCAGAATGGGGTCACTTGTGGGGGAGCTCCACTATCTAGGCACCTCAGGAGCTCTCCAAACGCGACATGGCGTCCGCAAATGATTCGAGACAATTTTTCAGTCAAATGGCACTCCTTCCCCTCCGAGCCCTGCCGTGCACAGAAACAGTTGATTTCCAGCACATATGAGGTATTGGCATACTCAGGAGAAATTGCACAATCCATTTTTTGGTGCATTTTTTCCTGATAGCCTTGTAAAACAAAATAAAAAAAAAGCTACTTGGTTAAAGTTAAAATTTTGTGGTAAAAATGTATTTTTTTTATTTTCACAGCTCAACGTTATAAAAATCTGTGAAGCTCTCGGGTGTTAAAAGTGCTCAACAAACATCTAAATAAATTCCTTCAGGGTCTAGTTTCCAAAATGGGATCACTTGTGGGGGGGGGGTACCTTAGGGGCCCTACAAATTCAACATGGTGCCCACAATTTTTTATCCAAATTTGTTTTCCAAAATTCAAATATTGCTCCTTTTCTGGGCCCTTCCATTTGTCAAAACAGAGGTTTCTGACCACATGTGGGGTATCAGTGCGCTCAGAAGACATTGGGTAACAAATTGTGAGTTCCACTTTGTGTTAGTTCTTCAAAAAGTTAATAAATTGGTGCCAGAGCAACATTTTTAGGTAAACTTTTTTTTCATTCCACATTGCTTTAGTTTCTGAGAGGCACATGAAGGGTTAATACATTTCTTGAATGTGGTTTTGAGTACTTTGAGGGGTGTAGTTTTTAGAAAGGTGTCACTTTTGGGTATTTTCTGTCCCCTAGGCCCCTTATAGTCACTTCAAATGTGATGTTGTCTCTAAAAAAATGGTTTTGTGAATTTTGTTGAAAAAATGGGAAACTGCTGATGAACTTTGAACCTTTCTAACTTGCTAACCCCAAAAAATGTTGTTTCAAAAATTGCTCTGATGTAAAGTAGACATGTGGGAAATGTAATTTATTAACTATTTTGTGTGACATAACTCTGGTTTAAGGACATAAAAATTAAAAGTTTGAAAATTGTGAAATTTTCAAAATGTTAGTCAAATTTACGATTTTTTTCACAAATAAAAGCAAAAAATATTAAATATTAAAGTTATAACTCTCATGAAGTACAATATGTCACGAAAAAACAATATCAGAATCATGGGGTTTGTTGAAGCGTTCTTGAGTTAAAACCTCAAAGTGACACTGGTCATAATTACCGTATTTTTCGCTTTATAAGATGCATCGGATTATAAGACGCACCCCAAATTTAGAGATAAAAAAGGTAAAAAATAATAAAAATGGGGTCCGTCTTATACTCCGGTGTTGTCTTAGTGTTGTCTTACCGGAGGGGGGCAGCAGTGGTGGTGAAGCGGGTCACAGGAGAAGAGGTTCTGCTGGCACACGCGGCGGGTCAGTGGCTGCTGGTACGGCGGCGTCCGTGGTGGCCGGCTCGGCGGGTCAGTGGCGGCAGGCACCGCGGGTCAGTAGTGGCAGCGGCAGGCGAGGCGGGTCAGTAGTGGCAGCGGCAGGCGAGGCGGGTCAGTAGTGCAGCAGATTGGTGCGGTGAGTGTCCCAGTGTGTCCGCGGTCCCAGTTCAAACGATGGCGCCCGGAGCGGCGCATGCGCAGATGGAGCTCTCATGCAAGAGCTCCGTCTGCGCACGCGCTGTCTCCCGGCGCCATCATTTGAAACTGGGACCGCGGACGTACTGGGAAACCTGCCGCACAGCCGCCCACCTGCACAGAAAGGCAGCCGGCACCAACAGGCACCCGGCTGCCGCCCACACGCAGGTACAGGCACCCGGCTGCCACCCACACGCAGGTACAGGCACCCGGCTGCCGCCCGCACGCAGGCACCCGGCTGCCGCCCGCACGCAGGCACCCGGCTGCCGCCCGCACACAGGCACAGGCACTCGGCCACCCGAACACATCAGATCGCTGCATAGACAGGCCCCCCAGGTAAAGCTATATTCATATTTTAAGACGCACCCCTCATTTTCCTCACAAATTTTTGGGAGGAAAAGTGAGTCTTATAATCCGAAAAATAAGGTACAAAAAATGGCCTGGGCATCAAGTACAAAATTGGCTTCGTCCTTAAGGGGTGAAGAGCAAAAGGTACAAAATACTAATGAAATATATGTAAACTTTTGACTTTGCAGAAAGTAATAAAAATGACTTAAAACATTCTCTCTCTCTCCTTATTCTAGCATTTGGCAAATTGAAATAATATTGGTAATCCTAACTGACCTAAAACGGGATTTCATGTCAGATAGTGAGGAAAAACACATTTACTGTATGTATTTGCATAGTGTAAATAAACTTCTGGTTTTATCTGCATTACAAAATGTATTATTTTTTTTATGTGAACTGTTGAAAAAAAAAAGAAAAAGTTTACTAACATTTAAAGTATATGCAGGAAGCTGTGGAGTATTAACAAAAGATACTTTACCAGTTAGCTTTATGTGACCTTCTTCATCAAGTAAGATGCTGCAAAATTAAAATATACACAGTGATTAAAAATGTAACGGCAATACATTAGTATCGAACATACTCATGGCCTGAAAAAATGCATTAGACAGAACGCGCTCTTTTGCTGAAAAATGTTATTAAAGTAAAGCTGTCAGCTGACTTACGATTAGGGCTGAGCGGATCTGGATTGTAATAGTCCGGATCCGCGCGGTTTCAGCGCTATATCTGTGCCGCGCGCGGGATTCCGGGTGCACAATCCAAATTCGGCAATTAATAAAAATAAACAAAATAAAAAATAAATGACTGTGTCATGGCGGCACACTGCTTCCGGGTCACATTTCACTTCCTGTACTGTGCACGGAATCACACAGCTTTCCGTGTTTTCCCCGCACACCGGCCGTCTTCTCATCTGTGATTGGCTACTGGCTGACGCGCCCCCCAGCCTGTGACAGTCTCTGCTGCGGTCATCGCTTATCGCGGCTCAATCAGAGGCTACACTCAGAGCTGGCAGTCATGCTCTATGGCTGCTCGCTCTGAGATGTAGCACTGTTGGATGTGTCGTCGTGGGAAGTCGTGTGGATTACGCCAGAGATGGAGGGCTGTGTTGTGGTGAAGGAGGGAGAGATTTGTACTTTATTTCAAATAAAGGATTTTGCTCTGTGACTGTGTTTATTTAAAGGTTTGTGTGATGCAGGTATCTGATAGGCACCTGTGCCATCACAAACCTAGAATTTAGTAGCAGCTGTGTGCCGCTAGTGTGGCTCCCCTGAGGCTTCAGTCGCCACAGAGATATTGCACCTCAGCCAGAGGTGTGATGTCCCATCCTGGGCAAGAATGAGGTCATATGCCGGTCCACAGACTAAAACTTGCACACACCAATTGGTAGGCATACACTGGGTCAGGGATAGTGGCAGCAACCCCCATAGATTTATTCATGGGGCCATAAGTCCCATTTCTGGTCCCAATAGTGTGGGTGGGGCCTAGTCGGTGGGTGTGTGGGAGGAGTCAAAAAGTGTGAGCAGATAAAGGAACCAGGAAGTTCAAGTTCAGTCAGTCAAGAGCAGAGAGTCTAGAGTGTGAGAGGGAGGTAGTTACCTCAGGAGAAAGTGACAGAAGAAAGTCCCTGGTTGAGACCCTGGGATCTTGTTAAGCCCAGGTGACACCTAAAGAAAGTAAAGAAAGGATTCCAGGGCCACGGAAGGGCATATTGGCTCATGGCCTGTTCCACAGGAAGATTGGCTAGAGGGATCTGGCTGCATTCGGGGACAGTCCCCAGACAGAGGGAAGAAAGACAATTCCTCAAAAGTAACACCGAAGGCCTGGGGTGGTTGCAAGCGCCCAGGGTCACAACCCACCACAGATCCCTGGTGAAGGGAGCAAGAGACAACTGCGGTTAGCCCCCTTTGTACAGGCCCTGTGGTGGAGGCCGAGACCAGTTCAACTAATAAAGTCAAGGCTAAGAAGACAGTCAGGAAAGAAACACAGGAGGGGTGCACCGGTATTGACCACCTGACAGTGGATCCCAGCATACTGTGGGCACCCGGTTTGCTAGCAACTGGACTCAGAAACAGTGAGTAAAAGACCTAAACTGCAAGCCCTGTGTCGTCTGATTCATTCTGCATCTCGCCCACAAACACCATAGACTTTACCAAGCACCAAAGCTTGCCCCGGGGTACCCGCTCTACCTGTGGAGAGCAAGCAACATCTCAGCTGCTATAACATTAGCCCCGGAGGTCCCTTTCAGCAGCTGTGGCTCCATAGCTGCAAACTACCACAGGTGGTGTCACGAATCTTATATAAACTGTAACACTATCATCACCCCCAATACCACCACATTAACTGACCCCACCAGGGCCCCGGAATTGAGCCCCGCCACCGCTGACTACCCCGGACTAGTCCGGCCCGACACTGAGTCACCTAAGGCCCTGGGGTGGGCGAGTTACTATTAACCCCTGTAATTACCCCCATTGGCACCACATCATGCCACCGGGAAGAGCCGGTAATTGCACCGGGATTGTCACATCTAATAGATGCGACAATACCGGGCAACTGCGGGCTGAGAATACGGGATTGTCACATCTAATAGATGCGACAATACCGGGCAACTGCGGGCTGAGAATATACCAGCCCCCAGCCGGCATTATCATGGCTGGGGATAAAAACCGGGGGGGACCGTACGTCGGATTTTTTTTAAAATTATTTATTTAAAATAAAAAATAAGCCTCATGCGAGGGACTCCCGCGAGTCTGACATCGCAGCACTTCTGACAGGAGCGTGCATGTGTTTCTAGGTACATGCACGCTCAGAGAACGGCAGGCTGTGCCAAGTGATGTCATGCTTGGCAGACCCGCACGAGTCTGACACCACCAGCACAGCAGCACTCTTCTGACAGGGGCGTGCATGTGTTTCTAGGTACATGCACGCTCATGTTCAGAGAACGGCAGGCTGTAAAAAGAAAAACAAATTCCTGCCAGCAGGTGGAAATTTGGTGCTGAAATCTGGTGCAGACGATTTCAGCACCAAATGTGCACCTCCTAGCAAAAAAAACGCAGCAAAAATCGTGGAAAAAAACAGCGGCAAAAAATGCGTCAAAACACCGCGGTTTTTTTGCAAGGCGGTATAGATTGGATGCAGGAATATGGTGTAAAATTTTGAGCACCAAATTTGCATCCCTTGGCCCCAAAAAAAAAAAAAATTCTGCCAGCAAGTGGAAATTTGGTGCTGAAAGCTGGTGCAGATGACTCCAGCACCAAATGTGCAGCTCCTAGCAAAAAACCATGGCAAAAATTGTGGAAAAATAACCGTTTTTTTTTTTTGCCAGGAGGTGTACATTGGATGCAGGAATATGGTGTAAAAATTTCAGCCCATAATTTGAACTACAAACTACTACTGCAGCGCATTGACGCTGATCTTCAGGCTTACAATTTGCAGGCTCTGTCCTGGTTTGGACGTTTCAACGTTTTAAAAATGGATGTCCTCCCCAAACTCCTTTTTCTTTTTTAAACAGTTCATATAGCCGTACCCAGATTCTTCTTTGCCCATCTTCGATGGATCACGACAGCTTTTGTATGTAAAAAAAAGTAACCCCCGACTGGCCTTTAAATACTTGACGAGACGTAAGACAAAAGGGGGCACAGGACTTCCAGATTTTCGCTTATATCATACATCAGCTATCCTCACCAGATTAGTAAATTGGTCCACATGAACTTGTAGAGAAAATGGCACTCACCAGTTCTTGCTGTGCAAGGAATTCTTTATTTAAATGTGGAGATTACATTCATAGGGCTGGCGGGGAGGGAGCAGACCACCCAACAAGTCAGACTGCGGTTTCCTGGAAACGGCCGTCGTCTAACGTGTCTGGTGGTCTACTCCCTCCCCGCCAGACCTATGACTGTAATCTCCACATTTCAATAAAGAATTCCCTGCACAGCAAGAACTGGTGAGTGCCATTTTCTCTACAAGTTCATGTGGATATATCTTCTCTAAAATGAGCACCCCAGAGCAGCATGGATATCTGCCAGTTTGCTATGGGCATTGATTGCACGACATGAGAAAAAGTGTTTGAAGCGGTGCCCGAGATTCTTCTTTAACTTTCTGAAATCTTTTTTTTTAATTAAATGTTTTTATTGAAGTTTTACAAGTTACAACCAAATAAACATTGGAGGCTACCCAGCTTCTACCCCCCTCCCAACCCTCCCCAACAAACATTAAACAGACTTGTATAAAGGAGAGATAATGTCAAATCTGCAGCTCCACACATTCCTGGACAAAAGTTCTTAAGTACCATTATTACATTTATCAATTAATCCAATTAGACTTTTGTTTTTCTTTATGAGTTTTTGCTTTGTTTGGCATTGTACACAGTTAAATGTAATTTTTGATGAAGAATCTAACCTGTTCCCATGCTACTCTCTTCTCCCAAACCTCTGTCATCATTATAGATAAGTTCTGCAGAAATTTCTCGCCCTTTGCCCCTTGTTATCAATTTAGAGTAAGCCCAATCTAAACCTAAATCGGTTCCCTGGAAGCCAAACCTGACTAGTCTATCCATCCTGCCCATATTTCAAATTTGATGACGCCATTTCTTTTCCGATATATACTTTTCTCCACATTTATCACCCAATTAACTTTTTTGACATATTCAGATATTGTAGGACTGTGGTCTGAGATCCAGTGTTGAGCGATTAATTTCCTGGCAATATAAAATAGTCTAGATACGGCCACTTTGCCCTCCTCCTCCAAAGGTAAATCCTCCACGTATCCCAGAATACATACAAAGGGAGTTAAGCTCGTCTCTATCGTATATACTCTATCGATTATTTCTGTCACCTCTCTCCAGTAATGTTCAATATCAGGACACGACCACATCATATGTAATAGATCTGCGGAACATATTTTGCATCGCGGGCAGAAGGGGTCAGTTCTAACTCCAATATCAAACAGGAATCTAGGAGTGCGATATACTTGGTGAATAACGTACATGTGTGACAGTCTGTATGCCTCCCCCAATGATAGACTAGGAATTCTTTCTAAAATTTCTACCCAATGGTTGTTCTCAAAAGGTCCTATAGCTCGTTCCCATTTTTCTTTTGCGTTTACTGGAAAGTTCCGGTGCACCAAATATAATAGATCCCAATATAGACGAGAGATCACTCCTGCTGAGCCTCTAGAGATTGCTATGCGTTGCATAACTTTGTTCTGCTCCAATGCTCTGCCCGTAATAGAGGTTTCTGCCTGATAGGCATGTCTCAGTTGTAAGTACTTATAAAACTCCGAATTCTGGATCCCAAACTCTGCTTGCAACTGAGGGAAGCCTCTGAGTTGGCTCTCCTCAACAATATGTGTGAATCTATTTATCCCTCTCAAAGCCCAGCTCCCAAACTCCTCTAAACGATGCAAGTTAGGTAACCATGGAGTTCCCCATATAGAGGTGTATTGTGAAATTCCTTGAATGTCTTGTAGTTTTTTAGTTTTATCCCAAAGTTTTTGGATTAGTAATAGGGTTGGGCAACTATTAGCAGCAGCTCCGAAGCCTCCTGCCTCTAGAACCTCGTATAGACTAGTGGAGTGAAAATATTGTTGTAGAATCGTATACTGTGCCCCCCCCCTCCAGGGTCCTCCCATCCCCTAATGTGCTGAAGCTGAGCTGCCAGATAGTAAACCCATGGATTGGGTACCGCCAGACCTCTACTACTTTGATCCCTCTGCAGGGTCTCGGGCCTAATGCGCGGCATCTTTCTGTTCCAGATCAATTCACGGAATAATGCATTTACCTTATGGAAAAATCTTTGTGGAATCCATTGTGGAGAGTTGTGTAGCTTGTATAATAGTTGGGGCATCCAGATCATTTTGATCAAGTTAGTGCGGCCAACTGCTGAGAAGGGCAGGCGAGACCAGACTTCCTTCTTATCCTTAAATTTCGACAGAATAGGGGTTAGGTTGAGATTCTCATAATCCTCAACACGAGTGGTGACTATTATCCCCAAATATTTAAACTTGGCAACAACCTGTAGGCCCGAGTGTACGTAGTTAAGTGAGTTTGTGGTTCCATCCACCGGAAGTAATACAGACTTTTCCCAGTTAATTGATAGACCTGAGTACTTCCCAAATTGTTGTATAACCCCCATTGCTCTTGGCAGTGATGATGTTGCATTGGCCAGAAAAAGGAGTGTGTCGTCTGCATACAACGCTATTTTTTCCTCCTGACCACCCCTCCTGAACCCTGTTATGTCTGGATTGGATCTAACCATTGCCGCCATAGGCTCAACGGCCAGTGCAAATAGTAAGGGGGATAGCGGGCATCCCTGGCGGGTGCCCCTACCTAGGTGGAAAGGAGAGGTAAGGAATCCATTAACTTTGATCCTAGTAGTAGAATTATTATATAGAAGTCTTACCCAGGAAATAAAGTCCCTCCCAAGTCCAAATCTGTCAAGTACTGCCCAGAGAAAAGAGAAACTCCCACTCAATAGAGTCGAAAGCCTTAGCGACGTCTAGGGAGCAAATTACTCTATCCTCTGAGTTATCAACTGGCAATTGTAAGTTGAGGTGTAACCGTCGTATATTCACTGCCATTGATCTGGAAGGCATGAACCCCGACTGGTCCGAATGGATTAGTGAAAGTATAACCTTATTAAGTCTGGAAGCTAGTACTTTAGCTATTATTTTGATATCTGTAGGTAACAGATAGGTAGGTCTATAAGAGTCAGGGATGAGGGGATCCTTGCCAGATTTAAGTATGACAACTATCACTGCTTCTCTCATCGATTGGGGCAAGGAGCCATTTTTGGCTGCTTGCTGGAAGGTCGACAGCAGCTGGGGGAGCAGGATGTCTCCAAACTTTTTGTAAATCTCTGTGGGGATCCCATCTGAAACCGGTGACTTATTATCGGGCATGGAGGATACCGCTAAATGCAACTCTTCCAGTGTGAGTGGACTGTTTAGGTATAGCCTGTCCTCATCTGAAAGTGAGGGCAAGGAGATGTCTTTCAGGTAAGAAGCTATCTGTTCCCTATCATATTGCAGTTTAGTACTGTAAAGTTGTTCGTAGAATTCAGAGAAGGTAGACAAAATTTGGTCAGGTTGATTGACTATGGTCCCGGTTTTGTCCCTTAGCGCCCCCACAAATGTGTTCCCCCTTTGTGCTTTAGCAATCACCGCTAATAAATGACCCGCTTTTTCGCCCTCTTCAAAGAATCTCTTTTGTGTAAAAAGTCTTTTGTTAGTGGCCCGTTTCTTAATGTGAGAATCATATGCTTCTTGTGCCTCCCTCCATTCCAGTAAGTCCCATGTATCCCCTGACAGAATGTACTTCTGTTCTGTCGTCTGGACCCGTTCTTTAAGAAAAATTTCAAATTGTGCCGACTTAATTTTAGATCTACTGACCCCCTGTATCAGTGACCCCCTCAGACAGGCCTTCATGGCATCCCAAACAGTGTTAAGCGACATCTCCCCAGTACAGTTGTCCTGAAAATAATATTCAAGGGCTAGTTCAACCGGGCCCACATCTATAATCTGTAGCCAAAAAGGATTGAAGGACCACAAGCTATGGGTACGATCAAGCCCAGGTAAAATATTAATTCGTGTCAGCAGTGGGGAATGGTCTGATAAACCTCTAGGAAGGTATTCTGTGTTTTCCACCATTGGCAGTATACCCTCCGACCCCAAGATCAGGTCTATTCTGGACAGAGTGTTGTGTGTTTTGGAATAGCACGAGAATCGCCTGACTCCAGGGTTTCTGATTCGCCACAGATCTGAAAGGGCCAGTTCAGCCACCGTGTCCCCAAATTTGGAGTTAGGATGGTGTTCTAAGTGAGTACCCACATTGTGTTTGTCCCAATATGGGTGAATGATGTTGTTGAAATCCCCCGTGCACACCACCTGTACATTGGGGGTCTTGCTAATCATTTCCGCAAGTTTGTTCATAACAGTATTATTATATGGAGGCGGTATATAAACTGTTATCAGAAGGAGCTCCTTGTTAAATATTTTACAGTGCATGCAAATGAATCTACCTTCCTGAACTACTGTGGATGAAATGATCTCAAATGGGATTGCTCTGTGGACTAAGATACTGACACCTCAGGAATGAGCTGTGTAGGTTGAGTGGCCCACCCATGAGCGATTCATGTATGCTATTTTGTTGCCCTCCAAATGTGTCACCTGTAGGCAGATGATTGCTGGAAAGTGGGATTTGACCTGTTCCATTACTGCTACCCTTTTTGTGTGGTCCCCCAAGCCACGGACATTCCAAGAAAGAATGTTAATCCTACCCGCCATCCTGGTGGTATGCGTATGTAGTGCAAGCAGTCATACCCGGCAAAGAGTTCCATCCCTCCTCCACCTTCCTGGACCACATGAGAACCATTAGCAGACATAAATATAAAAGCATTATTAAAGCTGCAGAAACATTCCCCCCCCCCTCCATCCTTTCCCCTCCCCCCGCATCTAACAGTTATCCCACAACATAAACGTTGAAACTGAGGCACCAGTCCATCCTGAAGCCGAAACAAGAGAGACAAAATTCCCGCTTCCCAAAATGGTTTAAAGCAAGAAAAAAACACAAAAAAAACCCCTGAGAACAATGAGAATTGCAGGGAAGTGAGAAAAACAAAAACCGTCTCTGGAAGTGAAAAAGGGAAAGAAAGGAAACGCAAACTCCTCTTCCAGGGAGTTCTGCTGGAACCAATCAATGGGTATCATAATAATTTTATCCACTGGGCCAATCCTATGTAATCGCAGCAGACAGTTGAGTAGTCATCATCCATAAAGTCCTTAAAGGGTTACATATCAACATTGTGGATTTTGCCTGAGCCGTTGCTCATTCATGTCGAGCCATCTGAGAGCATCTTTAGGATTTTCAAAAAGGAATGTCTCTTGCAGTGCAGCCACCCTGAGCCTCGCTGGGTACAGCATGGAGTACGAGACTTGGGCTTTCTCAGGCGGCGTTTGACATCTGTGAATTGAGCTCTTCTTTTTGAAATTTCAATTGAATAATCAGGAAAGAAGGATATTTTGTGGCCGTCCACCGTTATGGAGCCTTTGTTTCTAGCTGCTCTTAGGATCACATCCCGGTCTCTATAATGTAGTAGTTTCACCTGTACAGGTCTTGGAGGAGCTCCCGGAGGCAGGGGTCTGGTGGGCACTCTGTGGGCTCTCTCCACAGCATACAGGGGGGATAGGACCTCTGCACCAAATACTTTTTGCAGCCATCTCTCAAAAAATTCTGACGGATTTGTGCCCTCCGTTTTTTCTGCACATTGTTTCTCCTCAATCTATTTTCTAAATCATCTGTCTTGTTAAGTAGAAATGCCAGTTGCTGATCATGCCTGTGGGAGTCACCGGTAACCTGGGGCATTTTGTCCTCTAAGTCACTGATTCTCCCCTCTGACGCCGTCATGCGGTCGTTCACTTTTTGGAGGCTCTGTTTTACACTTGATAACTCCTCCATGATTTGGCCCATCTGGAAGCTTAGGGATCTCATTGTGGAGCCATTTTGAGCTATAGCTGCAAGCACGTCTTTCAGAGTGGGCTCAGCACCCTGCAGAGTTGTGGCAGGCTCAGGGGGACATTTATTATGCATGGATGCAGGGAGCTCCAGTTTGTTTTGCAAGCCTTGCTGTGATAATGATGATACATAAGCATGAGGACCAAGAGTTGTTCAGTGCAAAAATAGACAAATTTTATTAGGTACAGCAGGTGATTAATCATTAAAATCACATAAAATCCAAATGTTTACAAGACCAAAGGCTGGGATCCATACCATATCAGGGCTAAGTTTTAAACAATAGGTAGCGATGCACCCATTCCGGTGCATGCATTAAATGCATTTGAGCAATGTCAGCCTGTCAAAAACATTAACCCCTCAAGATCCCCACCAAATCGCAACAAATGCCATAATATCTCTAGTATATCTACCAATTGGTGGTGGGGTGGTGTGGCCCAGCCTGGTCACAAGAGCAACCTCAGGAAAATGGACGTACGTTTCGAAAACGATATATTAAAATTTTTTACCTGCAGCAGCGTGGCACTGCCATGGGCGCGGCTTGTGCGCCTTCGTACGCCGGCCTTTTCCTAGGGCACTGGGAGAGGCTGGTTTTTGGTGACGGAGGCTCCGAGCTTTGCGCCCATGTGCAGTGTTGGCTGCGATACATAGATGACATCTTTTTTGTGTGGCAGGGTAGTCCGGAGCAACTCAATCAGTTCATGGGACAGCTGAACATCAACAAATTCAATATCAAATTGACCTATAAGAGCAGCAGATGCAGGATCGATTTCCTAGACATATTAATAACGGTTGATGATAGAGGATCGATCCAAACGGACGTCTTCGCAAGGAGACGTCTGTAAATGCAGTGCTGCATGCGTCCTCAGCCCATAATCCATCCACAATTCACGCCATCCCAACCGGGCAGTACCTGAGGGTGAGACTGATATGCTCATCTGACACCATGTTTGAGGCACAGTCTGTGGACCTCAGAGACCGCTTTCGTGATAGGGGGTACAGCATGAGGAGCATAAAAACTGGCTACAACCGTGCGAAAAAAAACTTCTAGAGCACAACTGCTGATTAATACCCCAAAAAAAACAAAACAACAGGATGGCATAGTGAGGTTCATTGGGACCTACAACCAGGAATGGGAGACTATGCACCATATTATGAAGAGACATTGGCCGGTACTTTTCACTGACCCGGTACTTGCGGAGGTACTGACCCAGAATCTAATGATGACCTCGAGGAGGGCCAGAAGTCTGAAGGACATTCTGGTACAGAGCCATTATGTCCCGCCTAGGGCTAATCCCTTTGGATCACGCGGGCCGATACAGGGATGTTTCCCTTGTGGGCACTGCTTGGCCTGCAGCAATGTCCTTCGTAGCTCAACTTTCCACTCATCAGATGGATTAAAGAATTTCCATATCAAACAATATATCACGTGTGGTACCACACACGTGATATATTTTGTTACGTGTACATGCCCC
Source organism: Anomaloglossus baeobatrachus (assembly GCF_048569485.1). Classification (NCBI taxonomy): domain Eukaryota; kingdom Metazoa; phylum Chordata; class Amphibia; order Anura; family Aromobatidae; genus Anomaloglossus; species Anomaloglossus baeobatrachus. Next base: position 327,072,711 of record NC_134354.1, read on the forward strand.
CTGACCTATGTGGGGCTCACTTCTCATGAGCTCCACATTAGGGTCAGGGAGCATGTCAGGGACATTGCTGCGGCCAAATCAGAGGTTGATCCAAGTGTCCTGAAAACACTTCCTAGACATTTCAGATCTCACCACTCCTGTGATCCCTCCAAACTTACAATCAGAGGCATTGATGCCATAGTGGGAGGAATTAGGGGTGGTGACCTCAGAAAGCGTCTAGCACAATGCGAGACGAAATGGATCGTTACCTTGGAAAATCTGGTCCCTAGAGGTCTCAATGAGGCCGTTAGTTACTCACCCTTCCTGTAATACTATCTAGGAAATATACAGTTAGGTCCAGAAATATTTGGACAGTGACACAATTTTCGCGAGTTGGGCTCTGCATGCCACCACATTGGATTTGAAATGAAACCTCTACAACAGAATTCAAGTGCAGATTGTAACGTTTAATTTGAAGGTTTGAACAAAAATATCTGATAGAAATTGTAGGAATTGTACACATTTCTTTACAAACACTCCACATTTTAGGAGGTCAAAAGTAATTGGACAAATAAACCAAACCCAAACAAAATATTTTTATTTTCAATATTTTGTTGCGAATCCTTTGGATTCCATTCTATGTCTGAATCACTTATCTCCATATAGTGATTTTTTTTAGGTTTTTGCACCCAGTTCAGACATAGAATGGAGTTCCAAACGTTATTCCTTATTTGTTAGTAGTTTTTCGTTTGTGAACCCACCCCACTCACACCTATTGCCAATCCACATGATACGTATATATAGCCTGTGTCTCAGCTTCCCATACACGGTAAGTTTTTTAACTGCATGAGAGGACACACACAAGCTAGGGACCCCAACGTAGAGAAATACTTTGGCGTAGTGTTGGGGCTCTATTGCATTGATCAATTCAGTAGCTAAATTTCTCTTTATTCATATATTCATGGCAGTAATGCAGGTTCCATTTTTCCCATTTCATTCTTACATATAGCTATTGAATTTTTCATGTCAGTATTCACACAGCAGTTTCTGCTATTACATGTATTCCCCTTGCATAGTCACTGGTGTGCATACCTTATCTCCATATAGGTTTATGATCTGGTCTTCATCCCAAAGGTCTAGGGTTAGCGCTACCCTGCTGGGAACGCCTTCTCTGACAACCTTACAGCATTTCCGAGCCGCCTTCCTTGATCAACAAATCCAGTGGTTCATGTACTTGCAATCGTTCATCTCCTCTGCTCGCTCAGCCTCCGACCTGGCCAGGGTCTGTACCAACTTTGAATCCCTTTTGATCCACCTAGAATTCCCCGATTTACTCCATTTTGATTGACCCAATCGATTCGGATCCAGTCTGGAATGTGAAATCCTGGGAGAAAGATCTGGGGAGTGCTTCTTCTGACCTGGATTGGGCAAAAGCTTATATGTGTGTACATAGACTTCCCTTGCCTTGTAAAGTGCAGGAAAAAAACTAAGATCATTTCCCGTTGGTATAGGTGTCCGAAGGAGCTACACAAAATCTTCCCGACCAACCCCGACACTTGTTGGAGATGTAATGCTGCTGAGGGATCCATGCTACATATCTGGTCGTCCTGCCCGATAATTCAGGAATTGTGGCGTAAAGTTTTTCAAATTCACAACCACATCACGGGGCTGACAATCACATGCTTTCCGCAGATCGGTCTCATGTCCATGATCCCCGGAGCTTTCAAAGAGATTAAGCAAGGTCTTCTCCGTCATTTTGTTGCCGCGACCAGAGCAATCATCCCGAGAAAGTGGAAGTCAGGTGTAACCCCGACGATTCTGGAGTGGTTGGCGGAAATGGATCCCATTTGCAGGATGGAAATACTATCCTCCCACTCTGAGCTCCTGCTGAGCAAGTTTTTCATCTCTTGGACGCCGTGGCTTCTATTTAGAGAATCCGCTGATTTCGAGGTAATCCTTTCCTCTTAGGAACCAATTGCTTAATTTTTGCTCTGTTCATGCTGAGAGGTGGAGTGTAGACCTCCTTAAACCGGTTGTGATCCAAGGGAGACCCCCAAGTCCCTCCTTCCCCTCCCCCCTTCTGTTCCCCCCCTTCTCTTCTTTCTTTTTCTGATCTGTCTTTCCTCTAATTTGAATTCTTCTTTGCTACTTAACATACTTTTCTCTTTCCAGCTTTTATTAATCTAAATTTAGTACTTCAGAAATCAACGTTCCTATTTTCATTGACTCATTACCTAAGTCCACATGAAGAATTGTGTGTACATGATCTCTTATTGAGATTGTCTTTATTTCCTCAATATGTGGAAGTATTCATGCACACACTGAAAATATGCCACTATGTTATAGAGTTACTTATACTTGATTTTGTATGATATTTTCTCCTTTTCAATAAACATTTTTGAAAAAAAAAAAAATTACAGCCCAAAATCTGCATCTCTTGGCCAAAAAAACCTGATTTTTCTGCCAGGAGATGCAGGTCTGTAAACTCAGTGACCTCCACCTGAGGTCAGGTTACCTGCAATCACAGATGAAGGACTGTGGGAACCTTCAGCTGTGACCGCAAAGGACATGAGTGACGTCACCGCTCATTGCGCAGCTCACTCATTCTCTGGAGCTCACAGAGAGCGGTCGGTCGTGCCTCTCTCTGTGATATTCAGATGTATCAGAGATGAAGCTGCGTGGGACCTCCTGTGGATTACGTCGGAGCTGCAGGGTGTTGGGGGGGTTAATAAAGTGGTAAAGGCGGGGGTGTTTGTATGTTATTCCAAATAAAGGATTTTTCTCTGTGTCTTGTTTATTTACATTCACTTACAGGTTTGTGTGATGCAGGTATCTGATAGACGCCTGTGCCATCACAAACCTAGGGTTTAGTAGCAGCTGTGCGCTGTTATTAACCCCTGCTATTACCTCGATTGGCACCGCATCATACCACCGGGAAGAGCCGGTATCACACTGGGATTGTCACATCTAATAGATGCGGCAATACCGGGCGGCAGCGGGCTGAAATACCAGCCCCCAGCTGCCGTTATCTTGGCTGGGGATGAAGATTAGGGGGAACCGCTCATCAGGTTTTTTTTTTGTTTTTTTTTTTTAATTTCTTTAAATTAAAAAAAAAAAAAAAGCCGCATGTGGTTTCACCGCAGTCACACATGCGAGGGACTCGCGCGAGTCTGCCATGGCATCACCCGGCAGCCTCGCACGTGTGACTGGATACACCGCACAGATACAGCCAGACAGCTGGGGCTGCAGCCGCGAGCTAAAGCTGTGCTGCCGATTGTTTATTTTTTTACCACCATGCTGACCGGCAGACACTTGCACTGCTTTCCCCGCCCACCGGCCATCCTGGCGCCTGTGATTGGTTGCAGTCAGCTGACACTCAGAGTGGGGGCGCATCTAGCTGCAACCAATTACACGCGCCGATGGGCGGGGAAAACAATGAATATTGAATTGTCGGCTCTGGAAGGGAATGGCGTGACCCAGAAGGTGTGCCGCCATGACAGCGCTTCGGTGAGTATGCCGCGCTCGCTCCTACCCCCCCTAGCCCCTCCACAAACGTTTTTAAACTCTGGATTCCGGTCCCCGTTGACTTATATGGGCACGGGATTCCGTAGCGGATCGGACTCTTTTTAAAATCTGGCAGTGATCGCCGGTACCGGATTTTTGGCCGTTCGATCAACTCTACTTACGATACCTGAACCACAGGCAACAAGATTCAGATATTAGCCGCGTTATGGCAGCCATGTAGGTTTTACTCTAAGACGCTGAAGCTATTACGAGAAAACATACTCTGAGAAAGCAACAGGAAGTTATAGGTCTCCAGAGCATTGTTTTACATGAAAAAGGGCATTATACCAGTGTGAGATGTGATCACTGACACTTTGCTCCATTAATCACACACAACTCTGAGATCAGAGCTAACACAGTACAACAAAAGTGAACCTTGTCTCATTACAAACAAGTGTGCCGCTGCATTTGTCGTTTTACAATTCTTCAGTTTCAAAAGCAGCAAGTGTAGGGGGAGGGGCAGTACATCAGAGCTGACATCACTATGAGAAGACAACTGCAAATCTGTTATAAGACAAGATTCAACTCTGCTGAACTGTGTTAGTTATAATCAGGCACACCTCTCAGCAGAGCTGACAGCAATATGAGAGACAAGTGTACATGAAAATGTGTTTGTAATGAGACAAATCTCCCTTCCACTGTATTTTTAGCTCTGCTGTACTGTGTTAGTTCTGATCTCATTACAGAGCTCTGTAGGATAGTAAAATATCAGTCATCACATTGGAAACACCTCCATTCATTTACTATAGGCCCTGGAGGCAGATTCTCATGCAGATCATTGTCCTGCCCATAGTCTGGACCCGCTTATTTACATATAAGAAAAATGGATTTCTCTAAAATAAGATATTGGATAACATATGAAGGTTCCCACATAGACAGCTTAGGAGGCTTTATTCTACTGACTGATTCCCTGTAATCCCATTAGGCAAAAGTATTCAACATGTAAATAAGCCTTAAGGGGGCTTTACACGCTACGACATCGCTAATGCGAACTCGTCGGGGTCACGGAATTGGTGACGCACATCCGGCCGCATTAGCGATGCCGTTGCGTGTGACACCTATGAGCGATTTTGCATCGTCACAAAAACGTGCAAAATCGCTCATCGGTGACATGGGGGTCCATTCTCAAAAATCGTTACTGCAGCAGTAACGAAGTTGTTCCTCATTCCTGCGGCAGCACACATCGCTTCATGTGACGCCAAAGGAACGAGGAACCTCTCCTTACCTGCCTCCCGGACGCTATGCGGAAGGAAGGCGGTGGGCGGGATGTTACGTCCCGCTCATCTCCGCCCCTCCGCTTCTATTGGGCGGCGGTTTAGTGATGCAGCTGTGACGTCACTGTGGCGCAGAACGAATCGCCCCCTTAGAAAGGAGGCGGTTCGCCGGTCACAGCGACGTCGCCGGACAGGTAAGTAGTGTGACGGGTCTGGGCGATGTTGTGCGGCACGGGCAGCGATTTGCCCGTGTCGCACAACAGATGGGGGCGGGTACCCACACTAGTGATATCGGTACCGATATCGCAGCGTGTAAAGCGGCCTTAAGGCCCATTACATATCCGTGTAAAATAAAACCAAAAAAGGCACATTCCATTTTGACCATTTGTGTGTCTGTATGTGCCATCTGTGTGTGACACCTGTATGACACGCACCAGAAAAAAAACACACGACAATGAAAATAAATGTTTCATTCAATTGACACCTCTCCAACACCAGAGCTTAATGCCAACTGACATTACACAGCTGACATCAACCCCATAAACCATTAAGCCAACACACCAGGTCAATCGGGAAGAGTCAAGGCAAAGCATCAGAATTGAAGCATCTAATGTGATGCGCTACTTCTGGGGCGGCTGCAGGCTGGTTCCTTTAGGCTTGGAAGGGCCCAATACCTTGGGCTTTCCCAGCCTGATAATATTAGCTTGCAGAGGTCTACATTACCTTTGCTGGTTATCAAAAATGGTAAAGTCGGGTTTTTTTTAAATAATTATTTATTTAGCCAATAGCTGTAAAATCTCTTTATTTCTCCATCCATCTTTCTATTTCTCCATCCGTCCACTACCTGTCCATCTGCTACCTATCATCTTTGCCCATTTTAAACACGGAAAAAAAAAATCTAATTTCTTGAATGCATTTACTTTTGGTCTGTGTCACACGGTTGTCACCCATGTGCAATATGCATTTTCCACAGACCCAAAGATTCCTATTGGCCCTTTTCATCTGTGCTGACAACAGATGACAACGGTCTGTGTGAAAAAGAAATGGATGTGTGAAAATCAACACATTTTAATGAGTATACATGTGAACATTTCTCTAGTACGTATGAAAAAGGACACCACGTGTACTGGAACAGATGTGTGAAGGGGTCCATAGGGTGTATGCACATGCGGCAGATCTGTTGCAGAAAATTATGAAAATTCCCCAAAATTCCTAAAACTTCCACTTAATACACTGAAATTTCAGCGTGTACATTTATTTCTCAGAGCACCATTGTCACGAAAAAGTTACATGTGAATAAAATCTTAAAAAGTATGTTTTCATCTCTATTAAAAATGTTTGGGTGGCATGGTGGCTCAGTGGTTAGCACTTAAGTCTTGCAGCGCTTGGGTCCTGGGTTTAAATCCCTCCAAGGACAACATCTGCAAGGAGTTTGTAGGTTCTCCCCATATTTGCGTAGTTTCCTCTGGGTTCTCAGGTTTCCTCCATCACTCCAAAGAGATACTGATAGGGAGTTTAGATCATGAGCCCCAATGGGGACAGTGTTGCTGATGTTTGTAAAGCGCTGCAGAATATGTTGGTGCTGAATAAAAATAAAGCTTATTATTATTATGATTATATTTTTAAATGGTTGCTCTGTGATGCTTGTGCAGTTACCGCTGAAAAGCCCATATGACACTGTATTATACAACATCATGACTGCAATAATGGTGGACAGGACTTAAAGTTGTTCTCTGGTAACCATTAAGCAACACATTTATCCAAGATCACTGGGTATTTTTTTGCACATAGTCATGACTCTGAAACAGATAGATTGAAAGTACTTAGATACATACTTCTCAGGTTTTAGATCACGATAAATGATTCCAAGGCTGTGTAAATGATCCAAACCCAAAGCCAACTCCGCCAGGTAAAACTTTACATCCTCCTCTGTAAACATGACCTAAAAGAGAATAATCCATTTTTTAAGCCTGGTCATCAACATGTGTTGTTTTTTTTCCATTTTGCTGTATTGATGGCAATAACCCCATCAGCCAGACAGGCATTATGTTCAGGTAAAGATAGTTCTAGAAGAATGGTTGATATTATGGGCAAACATGCAGCTTCTGCACTGACCTCCTTTGAAAGACGAGTGAAGAGGTCTCCACCACGCAAGAAGTCTAAGATTAAGTAAAGTTTCCCCTCCGTCTGAAAAGCTGTAATCAAATTGACACATTTTAATGATTGTTACGCCAGATCAAAGGTATCACAAAGTAAAACACTCGGTAGGAAATAATTTGTTCTTACCATAATGGAGCCTTACAACAAATGGATGATTAACTTCAGCCAGGATATCCCGTTCCATTTTAGTTCTTACTCTGTCTCTTACTGAAAAGAAGTAAAAAACACAATCATCTCATTAGCAACTAGAAACAAAAACCTCCTTAAAGACTGAGTTCCCACTAATAATATTAACCTTTATTTCTATAGTATAGTGCCAACATATTCAGCAGTGCTTTACAATTCATATACAAACAAGCATAAGTAACAGTTCTTGTAGATACAATAATTGAAGCAAAAATAATGACAACCCTGCTCATAAGAGCTTACAATCTACAATGGAGTGAGGTGGGGGTTACACAAGGTTCAAGTGCTTATTTACAACAACGGTCCAGCCATCTCTAAAAAAATGGGAGGGATAGATAAAAGGCTGCATGAACCAGGTCATTAGCCAACTTTGTAATGCTTTAGGTGCACTGGAGAGTTAATGCTCTGAGACATAGTGGAGGGGTATATATGAATTGACTTTGATCTTGATAAAGCACACTAAAAAGATGTGTTTTTAAGGAGCGTCTGAAACTGTACAAGTTGTGGATCATCCTAGTTTCTTGGGATAGAGGATTCCAGAGGATTGGTGCAGCTCGGAAAAAGGTTTGGAGCTGGCAGTGGGAAGTTCGGACTAGTGTGAATGTTAGTAGAAAGTTGTTTGTGTAGTGTAGAGAACAGGTAGGTTGATAGACAGAAATGAGGATGGAGATGTAGGGGAGTGCCATGTTGTGAAGAGCTTTGTGGGTGAGAACAAGCAATTTAAATTGGATCCTATAATGTATGGGCCGCCAGTGCAATGACTGTCACAGAATGGAAGTGTACGAATAACGATTACCCACATAGGTGAACCTGGCTGCAGCACTAAGGATGGACTGTAGAGGGGAAAGTCTAGTGAGGGTTTGTCTTGTTTCCATGGTGATCAAGGGGTGGATTCTAGATATGTTCTTCAGGTGCAGGTGACAAGCGTGGGCGAGAGATTGTATGAGGACGTGAAGGAAAGATTGGTGTCAAGCATAACAACCAGACAGCGAGCCTGCAGCCTAGGAGTTGGAAGTTCAGTTTTTGAAAGCTTACATTTCAGATAGAGCAGACATGATGTTTGAAACTGCAGACAGACAATCACTGGTGTTCTGTAGTACAGCGAGGGTCAAGTCAGGGGATGAAGTGTATAGTTGTGTGTTATCTGCATAAAGATGGCACTGGAAGCCAAATTTGCTGCTGGTTTGTCTAATTGGCGCTGTGTAAACAGGGAAGAGAAGAGGGCCAATGACTGAACATTGAGGGACTCCAACAGCAAGAGAAGAAGATCTGGAGCCAGCAAATGATACACTGAAAGAGCGATCAGAAAGATAGGCAGTGAACCAGGAGAGAGCAGTGTCCTTTAAACCAATTGAGTGGAGCACAGCGAGTAGTAGATGGTGGTCGACAGTGTTGAAAGATGCAGACAGGTCAAAAAGAATAAGCAGAGAGTAGTCACCATTACGTTTTGCTGTTAGAAGGTCATTGGTTACTTTGATGAGGGCAGTTTCTGTAGAATGTAGGGGGCGGAAGCCAGACTGTAATGGATCTAGAAAAGAGTGAGGGGAGAAGTAATGGGTGAGACATGAATAGACAAGGCGCTCCATGAATTTAGAGATGAAGGGGAGATTGGAAACCAGTCTGTATTTATTTGTACAGGATAGATCAAGAGAAGGGTTTTTTTTAACAATGGAGTAATGGTAGAGTGTTTGAAGGAGTAGGGAAGAAACAAGAAGAGAGGGAGAGATTGAAGATTTAAGTTAGGTGACTAGTGACGATGGGAGGGAGGGACTGGAGTTACTAGTGCAAGTGGTAGCATGAGAAGAAGAGAGGAGCCTCGAGACTTCTTCTGTGACTGGGTCAAATGTGGAGAGAAAGCCAGATGGGATGTGGTGAGGGATGGGAATATCGACACTTGGTAGCTGGGAGCGGATTTCCTGATGGATATTTTCTATTTTCTCTGTGAAATAGCAGGCCAGATCATCAGCACAAAGGTCTGTGGTAGGGGGCTGCACTTTAGGACTGAGGAGGGAGTGAAAGATGTCGAAGAGCTTTTTTGTATTGTTGTAAAGTTAGGAGATCACGGTGGTGAAGTAGATTTGTTTGTTGGGGTGAATTTGTTTGTTGGGGTGCCGCCATACCGCGGCCGCCACGTCACTGCTGACGTCATGACGACCAAATAGCGGCTGCCACGTCACCGCTGACGTCACAGACAGCTAATCAGCGGCCACCGTGTCATTGGTGACATCACACGCATGCGCGATAGCGGGAATCCCACACTTAGAGCTTGGAGCGGCAGCAGGAACCCGCACACACGCGGTAGCGCTAAATGAGAACTTAGGCTCAGGATAACTGACGACCCTAGAAACCTGATGCCTCTCAGCCAACCGCCTAGAGCGACGGACAGGTGGTGCAGTGGAGTCGACCGACTCCAATGCAGGTGACAAAAATGGAACTGGGGCAGTTCGAGGCTCACGGGAACCCCGAACCATAACAGAGTTTGGGATGTGAGCCATGGCTGTTTTACTCTGTTTGGAGGTTTTGAGGGTCAGGGATGCTATTTGGTCCAGGGTGCTTCTGAGAGTATCACTGTAGTGATTAACAGCCAGATCCGGACAGGGAAAATAAGAGAATGGGGACTTACGAATGTAGAGTCTAAAAGTGTATGAGAGTCAAAGGCCTGTAGATTTCTGAATGTGTGATAGGTGGGAGTGTGCTGGGTTGGGTGAGAATTTGTGAGCATGAAGGAGAGGATGTTGTGGTCAGAGAGGTGAAGAGGTGTGTTATCTGAGAGACTGAGCAGATGCGGGCAAAGACCAGGTCAAGGGTGTTACCGTGTTCATGTATCTCAGAGGTTGAGAGCTGTGAGAGGCGAAGAGAGGTGGCATTGATCCCTAATAAGGTTATACTCAGAAAAACAAATATCTTTTACAATTTTGTGGATGCCCTTTTCTAAACTGAGAATACTCTGACAACGTTTTCTCGTCATGTATGAAAACCAAAATATTTAAAATAGTACAATCTAAGTAAATCACACATTGTTTTATAAAAATACATCAATAATTTTGTGGTCATATTTTATGGGTACTGACAAATATTGTAAGGTCATTACTCTGTTAATCAGGCCTTAGTTATTTCCAAAAAGTAATGAAATTGTAATGATTATTCAAAGTAAAAGATTGGCTTAACCCACCAAAAGCAGATGCCACCACAAGTATAAATGCTGTGCCAACTAGGCAGTGCAAGAGTACAAAAGAAGCCACGTTTCTATATAGTCAAAGGACCCGCAAAAAAGTACCACACACCAAAAATCAAAAAATACAAATCTTTATTAACGTACACAAAAAGTAAAACAGAAGAAATATTAAAAGTTGTAAAAGTAAACGTTTAAGGTCAATACAAAGAGTTGAAGTCCCTGCTAGATCATGCTCCAATAAAGCTTAAGATGCTTGGTAAATCATTACTTAAAGTGCAATAGCAGTATGTATAATACAAAAGGTGCTGCCATGAATATAGTCAAAATCAACGCAACAATGATAAATAAGTAAACATGTATAGTAAGGCTTTTGTATAAAAGCATATAATGTGACATTAATGAGTGAAAGAGAATCAAGTGACGAGTCAGACACCATGTCTGTATACCAGACCCGTACACAAGGCTATTTGTGTTACCTTTATGACAATTTTTTATTATATAACTGAAGAGGTATACTTATATCTTTACTTATTTATTTTGCAATGGAGTTACTCATATACCTGTACATACCCATAGGTGTATATGAGGACCAGCTTAGGGCTTGATTTTGACTACATTTATGGCAGCACCAACTGCATTGTGCAGACTGCCTATTGCACTGACTCATGACTTTCACAGCATGTTTTTGTCTAGTATTCTCTAGGCTTATAACTAACGACCTTACGTTTTGCACTTTATTAGAATGGGGGGAGAGTTACATCTATAGTGTTAACATTTACAATTAGAAAATTCAAGGTCTGAGGTTATCTTAAATTTCCCTTCTGTGTAACTAAAAGCATTTTACATTTTTTGGGTTAAATACCTGGGCTGATTGGCTGCCCATTCTCCAACATGTTGGAGATGATAAAAACTACGGATTCTGCACATTCCACTTATTTAAATTTTTTTTTTTAAATTATAATTGATATACTTTTAACTATTCACATTTGTTGATCTTTTTTTCTCCATATAAGACAATAAAGATTTTTTTTTCAGCCTCTTGTATTTTAACCCCTTCACGACCGGCCAATTTTGCGCTTTCCGTGGGTTTTTTTTTTTTCACCATTCTTCTGTGAGACATAATTTTTTTATTTTTCAGTCAATATGGTCATGTGAGGGCTTGTTTTTTGCAGAACGAGCTGTGCTTTTAAGTGAAACCATGAATTTTACCATATAGTATACCGTAAAACAGCTAAAAATTCCAAATGCGGAAAAATTGCAAAAAAAGTGCGATTGCACGATTGTTGTTGAGATTTTATTCACGGTGTTCCATATATGCTAAAACTGATGTGTTGTGATGCCTGAGGCTGGTGCGAGTTCGTAGACACCAAACATGTATAGGTTTACTTTTATCTAAAGGGTTAAAAAAGCAAAAGAAAACAGAAGTGGCTTACGTTTTGCACCATGTTCTGCGACCCATAGCGTTGTCATTTTTCAGGATCTATAGCTCAATGATCGCTTATTTTTTGCGTCTCGAGCCAATGTTTTTAACGGTACCATTTTTGCGTAGATGCTACATTTTGATCGCCTGTTATTGCATATAGCGCAAAATTTGTGGCGACCAAAAACCGTAATTTTGGCATTAGGAATTTTTGTGCCGCTACGCCGTTTACCGATCAGGTTAATTGATTTTATATTTTGATAGATCGGGCATTTCTGAATGCGGCGATACCAAAACGTGTCTATTTTTTATTTCTTTAACCCTTTAATTTTCAATAGGGTGAAAGAGGGGTGATTTAAACTTTTAGGTTTATTTAACTTTTTTTTCAATTTAAGTGTTTTATTGGTTTTCATGAAAAAAAGGACAACAAAACGGGTCATGTCATACAGATACATATTGCATAACAACTATGAGAACCAGGACCATGAGGTCCAACAGGTAAAGGAAAGAAGGGGAGAGAGGGGGCTGGAGGGCAATGCACATAGGCGCTATTGTGACAATTATCCACTACAACACCTAGAGAAGCTCTTGGCGCACAGAGTCCCCCTTCCACCCGTCTCTCACTCTCCTAAAGGAAACTTACCATAAAAGAAACTCCTAAAAAGAAAGGTCAGAAAGTGGAAAGAGAAAGGGAAGAAGACAGAAAGGGAGAAAGAGTATCGAAAGAGGGTGCCATGGGGCCTTCACCTGCCCGCCATGTTTATGTAAGGAGGTAAAAGGTTCCGATCAAAAAGGGGATTTGGGTCATGTCATGGGTTTGAGCCAGATCCTGCCAAATAAGCCTCCCAGTGGGACCATTTTGTGACCACAGACTCTGCATCCCCCCGCGACTGGGCCAGGACCCTCTCCATCCGGTATATTGCATTCACCTCGTCAGTCCACTCTTCCAGGGTTGGAGAGTCTGCCTTCTTCCAGTGACGGGGTATAACCGTCTTGGCCGCCTGTAGGAGGTGTCGCAGAACAGATTTTTTGTACGCAGCCTGCGGCATAGGGAACATGTAAAGCAGAACTGCCTCAGGGTGTCTAGGCACGGTCACTCCTGAAACCTCTTTGATCGCCTCTAGCACCCCCTCCCAAAAGGACTGCAAGGCTAAGCACGACCACCATATATGCGTCATGGTGCCCCCCTGGCTTCCGCACCTCCAACAATTGTCTGGGGTCTCAGGCCACCACCGATGCAGGAGGGAAGGGACCCGATACCATCGTGATATAACTTTATAACTGGTCTCCTGGGACTTAGTAGCAGTCACCGACTTGTGTGACAAGTGGAAGCATCGCCCCCATTGTTCTCTAGAGAATGTTTGGTTGAGCTCCCCCTCCCATGCTCCGCAAAAGGGGGGGAGATCATCCAAGCCCCCGGAGACCAGCAATTTGTATATAACTGAAATGTTGTGATTCGGGGCAGTCGTTGTTGTACACATGGCCTCATAAGGGGATGGAGAGAGTGCAAGCTCGTGCGTCTGTGTGAGTGATGTAATAAAATGCTGGAGTTGGGCGTATTCGAAATTGTGGCGTAGTTTTTGGGGTTTCTCCCCCAAAATCGTAGAGAGTGGTAGTGTCCGACCCTGTGGGGCAATATGGATGAGCCGAAGAGGCGTCCGTTTAGTTCCTTCCAGGAAGCGAGTGACAGAGGCACCCGGAAGAAAATCCGGACTATCGGTCACCGGCATCAGCGGTCCATATGCACGAATCAGATCGCATTTCCTACCAGGGGCGTGTATGGTGCGCAGAGTCTGCTCGATACTGTACCCCACCACCAGTTTGCGACGGTTCAGCCGTGGCCATGTCCAAGGCAGAGTTGGCGCCGACAGAGAGCATAGATCATGGGCCAGACGCACCCATAGTTTAGACCCCTCATTATGCAACAGGTCCAGGACACGGGCATGGGCCACTGCTAGTTGATACTTTCGGCAGTCCGGCAGTCCCAGCCCTCCCGCGTCCCTTGGTCTGGTCAGAACACTACCTCGTATTCTGGGTCGGCCCTTGGCCCAGACAAACTGGATAAATAGTTGTTGAATTTTGTACCAATATGACGCGGGGATGTGGACGGGTACCGTCTGCAGAAGGTATAATAAGCGAGGCAGTACTGTCATTTTGAGGGCACCAACCCTACCAAACCAGGACACCACCCCCTGATGCCAGGTGGCTAGATCCCTCTCTGATTTGATAAGAAATTGTTGGAAGTTAAGTGAAAACAGTTTGGACAGGTCGGATGGAATGGTGATACCCAGATATCGGATACTATTGTTTTGTGGCCACTTAAAAGGGTGTTTGGATTGTAGGCAAGAAACTAGATTTGGAGGAAGGGAGACATTCAAAGCCTCTGATTTGTCGAGGTTTATCCGGAAATTGGACCATCTTCCAAAATTATCCAACTCTGACATCAGGGATGGGAGAGCCTCAAGCGGATTAGTGAGATAAACTAAGAGGTCGTCGGCGAAAGCCGAGCATTTATATTCATGGTTCGCTATCTTGATCCCTTGGATGTCTGGGTTGGCTCGCAGGGCCGCCATGAGATGCTCCATCACTAGGATGTATAGAAGAGGGGATAAGGGGCATCCCTGTCTCGTCCCGTTATGTATGGTGACAGTGTCCGATAAGGTGCCATTGATTTTTATACGCGCCGACGGGGTGTGGTACAGTGCAAGTATTTTAGCCGTTAGGTTTGGGCCTAGCTGCAGGTGATTTAATGTTTGGGCGAGTGACTCCCATGAAATCCTGTCGAAGGCCTTCTCGGCATCTAAGGACAGGATCATCAATGGTATCCCTCGGTTGCGAGCAAATTGAATAATATCTAGAGTTTTAAGGGTATTGTCTCTAGCCTCTCGTCCCGGGACAAACCCAACCTGGTCTAGGTGGATCAGATCCGGAAGGAGAGGATTGAGCCTGTTGGCAATAAGTTTAGCATAGCACTTAATATCTACATTGAGCAGGGAAATCGGTCTATAGCTACCGCAAACGCTAACTTTTTTTTTTTTTTTTTTTTTTAAACTTTTTAAACTTTTTTTTTATTATTTTTATTTTACTAGGTCCCCTAAAGGACTATAACAATCAGTTGTCTGATCACTCATTTATTTCTCCCGATCAGGGCAGCATTGCTCAGACCGGGAGAAATGATCATCTCTTGTAACAAGCAGCACTTAGCTGTTTCTTACAGGACCTGAGTCATGTTATGACTCCTGTGCTACCATGACAACCACCGGATCCACGTGATCACGTCACGTGACTTCCGGTATTGGCCTGTGAGTAAAGTTACAGCGCGATCGCTATTATAATGGTGCTGACACATATTGACAGCACCATTTAAGGGGTTAAAAGGCACGGGCGGATAGCGATTCCGCTCGTGCCTAGCAGGCACATGTATGAATCAGCTGAGATGTGCGCTGATCGCCGCAGGCTGCTTGCAGCAGCCCGCGGCGATTAACACTATGACCACTACGACGTAATGTTACTGCCTGCGGTCGTTAAGGGGTTAAACAAGGAATGTTTTTCTTTAGGCAGAAGACCATCTTATCTAGCATTCACAGATTCTACAACCTACAAAAAATAGCGCACAACGACCAGCGTAACAAAAATAAATATTTTATTAACAGAGACATACCATTAAAAAAAAGGTGAGCAAGAATAAAAAATGAGATAAACCACTACAGCTGCACTCAGAGCAACCAAGGCCAATCAATAAATGTATAATAATAGTAATAGCAATTGTGTCAGAGCTACTAATGTGCAGGGCCATTATCTTATCACAATTAATATGTATTTTATCCAGATCTGGGCCGGCCTTAAGGTAAATTAGTGCCCTGTGCAAAATTACCCTTTGGTGCTCCCAGATCATGTCACAGGCGACCTGAAGCCAATCAGCAGCTAGTTTACTCCCTCCTCCTTTAGATAAAACTGACATCCAGAGGAAGTCATAAAACAGCAACAGCTCTCATTTCTTTTCGGTACAGTTTTGATAAAGAGGGGATAGTGAAGCAGCCGCTGACTGGGTGCCACAAGACCCCAGAGATCAAGAGCAAACATTGCTAGAACAGTGCCCGGCTGTATTGCTTTTCTGTTTTGTTTTTATTCTGGAATTTAATTATTGAAAAAAAATGAAAAATTACATGAAAAAACATCCTGAAAGGCTATGTGTATGAGGCATTGTTACTAGAGATGAGCGATGTTCGAGGCTCGTGGTTCGCCAATTTCATGTTCGAGTGATTTTGGGGGGTGTTCGAGACGTTCGACGAACTCGAGCTTTTTGCTAAAAGCTCGACAGTTCGAGTTACGTTCGAGAACGGTTCGAACACCAAAGACGTGGCTTTTCATAGTAAGGCTATGTGCACACGTTGCTGTCTACATGCGTCCTGCGTCCCCAGCACAATCCCTCTCTCTTTCCTACTCACCGATCACGGGCGTCTCGCTGCACGGCTGTCACAAATCTCCAGCGGCATTTCCTCTTTTGAAAATGGCTGCTGGCTCATTATTCAATTAGTTATTCGGAACTTTCCTCGCCCACCGGCGCCCATGATTGGTTGCAGACACGCCCCCATGATGAGTGACAGCTGTCTCACTGCAAACAATTACAGCCATTGGCGGGCGGGTCTATATCGTGCAGTAAAATAAATAAATAAAATAAAAAAAAAAATGCGATTCCCCATATTTGATACCAGCCAGGGTAAAGCCGCACGGTTAGAGGCTGGTATTGTCAGGATGGAGAGCACCACGTTATCGGGAGCCCACCACCCTAACAATATCAGCAGGCAGCCCCCCGGAATTGCCGCATCCATTAGATGAGACAGTCCCGGGACTCCACCCAGCTCATCCCGAATTGCCCTGGTGCAGTGGCAATCAGGATAATAATGAGTTAATCATGCCAGGCGTCTCCCTGAGATTCAATTACAGTTTAATCATGGAAGGTAAGTAAAGAAACACACACAGCGAAAAATCCTTTATTTCGAATAAAAGACAAAAAACAACTCATTTACCGTATATTAATCCCAAAACAACAATCCAGGTCTGACGTAATCCACACAACACTGTCAGCTCTGCTACATGAAGATGCAGGGAGCGATCTATTTCCTCTCCACATAGCACCTGAACTGAACCGCGCTGTAATCTGAGACTTCAGTCTGCAATGCAGAAGTCAAGATTACCAAATCTGCCTATGTTTTTCATTTGAGCCAGTAGCTCAATGGTTAGAGCGCTTGACTCAGAAGCATTAGTTCATGAGTTCTAGTCCCGATAAAAAAAAAAAAATATTTTTAATTTTAAATTAGCATTATTTATTTATAATTATAATTTAATTATCCACTGAGGGGAGGAGCCGGACATCAGCTGTGAGCCACACCTCTAAAATCGGAGCAGTTCACGGAATGAGGCTGCATTGCTCTCGCTCTCTTTGTCTCTCTCAGTCTCTCTCTGTCTGTCTCTGTCTCTCTTCTTTTCTCTGTCTCCTCTCTCTCCCTCCTTTCTCTCTCTCCCTCCTCTCTGACGGAATCAGCTGACACTATAAGTCGAGCGGTGAGGCCGCCTTTTTACCGCCCGGCTGGCTAAACTATCAGCTGATGCTGTCGGACAGGAGTCTGCACAGAAGTGTGTAGTTTTTTTTTTTTTGCACTGATGCATCATCTGATGGTATAAAAGCAGTTTATACAATCAGCTGCTGTGTCATGGAATTCAGGCCGTTGAACCTGACATCTGATCGCTTTGCCTTCCAGCAAACCGATCAGATGATATTGGATCCGGATTGGACAGCGCGGGACCCTTGACCCAGGATTACTGCGGAGGGAAGATTTTTATTTCAATAAAGATGGAGTCACTAATTTGTGTTGTGTATTATTTCTAATAAAAATATTTTTCTGTGTGTTGTTTTTTTTTTTTAATCTGTACTAGAAATTCATGGTGGCCATGTCTAATATTGGCGTGACACCATGAATTTCGGGCTTAGGGGCAGTTGATAATATACAGCTAGCCCTAACCCCATTATTACCCAGCAAGCCACCCGTCACCAGGGCAGCTGGAAGAGTTGGATACAGCTCCAGAAGGTGGCGCTTCTATGAAAGCGCCATTTTCTGGGGCGGCTGCGGACTGCAATTTGCAGCAGGGGTGCCCAGAAAACTTGGGCACCCTGAGCTCGGATTCCAATCCCCAGCTGCCTAGTTGTACCTGGCTGGACACAAAAATTGAGCAAAGCCCACGTCATTTTTTTTTTTTTTAAACCAAATTTTTTATTTCTTTTGTTGTAATGGTAAAATAGGGTACAGAATGAAGAAAATAAGGGTCAACAAATCAAAATATCAAATAACATAGTCTCTACAATTTATCGATCAAATATTTGTCACGGTCATCAAATTTGCTCCTTCCCCTTCTTCGTCAATGTATATTTCCATTATTCAGTCTCCGGTACCCCCCTTCAGCATTCCTTGATAACTTGTTACAAACATTACTTGTAAACACTATCCCTCTCCATGCGACACAACCCAGAATTTGGCCAACTATACTTTCAGCTCGCACAGGGACCCTGACAGGTCTTCCTTCACGTACCATTCCGTAGACACAAATGTGGACATTATTTATATTGTTTCTTCTCTAGAACATATAACTCTTATGAACTTTCTCCATTTACTGAAAAATTTTGCTGTCATCCTTTCTTTACACCTCTCCACCATCACCTTCTCCAACATGAGCGTTTTTTTCAATTGATTAACAAGTTCTTCTTTTGTTTGTGTTTCCTTCACCAGCCACTTCTGAAGAATAGCCCTTTTACTTATCATTGCTATATCATGGAAAAGATTTGGTAACTTGTCTCCCCCTTTCTCTCCCTCCTCCCGATGCTGATAGTGAAATAACCAGACCATTGGATCTAACTCTACATTTCTATTCCAGATTTTCCTCACTACCCCTTGGACTTGTTTCCAAAATCTTTCAATCCTTTCGCACTGCCATATCCCATGATATAGATCTGTTTTTTCCGTACCACAATTTGGACAACTCATCATCTTATCTGGATGTCTTGCATTCAGTATATTAAATCCATAGATAGCTCTATGTATGATCCTGAATTGGGTATCTCTTAAGTTCTCATTCACAATCTTCTTTCTCATCACCATCCAACCATTCAAAATCTTCTCCTCCACTTCTTGATCTCCCAACTGCTTTGCCCACCCTTCCAACATTCTTCCTGATATGTTAGGGACTAACACTTCTCTCATATTTCCATAAAGACTTGATATATTTGTGGTATGGATGTCCCTTAATATGATCGCATCCATCTGATTTGCCTCATACTCGTTATTTATGTTGTATAGTTTCTTCATTATCCCTTGTTTCACCTGTTGAAACTGGAGAGTCTGGAATGGGCGCAAGTCATACTTTGCCCTCAACTCCTCACACGTCATCCATCTCCGTTCTGTATCATGCATCAGGGTTTTTTTTTTAGAGTTCCAATCCCTTTTTACCTCCATTCTTTAAAGAGATAATTTTCCCTTCCCTGTGGAAAGTCAGGACAAGCCCATATATTAAGGAATTTGGAAATGTTCCAGGCTAACCCGAACTTTTTTCCTAACCGCCTTCCAAGTCATCACTGTGTCTCTACAAATCAGTGAGTGTTTAATGTTGGGTGGCAAATTTGGAATGGATGTATGTAGGATTGAACTCAGGTCCCAAGGTTTACAAAATTCAGCCTCTATATCCCAGTCAGAATACCTACTTGTTCGTCTAATCCAAGCGACTACATGTCTTAAGATACAGGCCAAATTGTACCCCCTGATGTTAGGTAGTTTAATCCCTCCATTTTCTGTTGATAACATTAGCTTTTTGGCACTAATCCTCGGCCTATATCCCTTCCACAAAAAACGTGAGAATGCTTTTGTCAATCTGTTCACATCCGAGTGTTTAAGAAGCAATGGGATTGTCTGCATTGGATAGAGAAGCTTGGAAAAGCTCATCATTTTTATTAGATGATTTCTTCCCAGAAGAGTCAACGGCAAATTTGCCCAACCTTGCAATTCACGTTCAATTTTCTCGATCAAAGGGGAATAATTTAATGAATATATGGTCTTAGTATAGTACTGCCAACCTGTACTCCCAAGTATTTAATTGTATTTCTAGCTATTGGAATGTCACATAATGCACCCCTTCTCCCCCTCCGCTCTCTTTCCGTCCAAGAAGAGAATTTCACATTTGTTTTTGTTAAGTCTAAACCCTGCTAACCTCCAAAACTCCTCAATTTGTTCTATGACTCTACTCAATTGCGTTGTAGGTTTGTTCATGAACAGGATTATATCATCACCAAATAAGGCTGAGTGCAATGACTTCCTCCCTACCTTGATCCCTTCAAACCACCCCCCCTCATTCAAACGTCTAGCCAGTGGTTCAATAGCCAAGTTAAACAATAGTGGTGACATCGGGCATCCTTGCCTGGTTCCCTTCATCAAAGGAAATGTTTTTGACAGAAATCCCTGGGTACTCACTCTTGCATGAGGATTTGCATAAAGGACCCTCACAAAATTCCTAAAAGCTCCGTGTAAGCCCAGGTGATCTAGCACCTGTTCCAGCCATGACCACCTCACATTGTCAAAGGCTTTCTCCGCGTCCAAGGTGATCAAGGCTGGATTCCCCTCCCCCCCTTCTCTCGTCTGCTTTAGTACATCAATTGCTAGCATTGCTTTCCTAATGTTTGTCACCACTGAACGTCCTTTAACAAAGCCAGCCTGGGGGAGATCTATAATCTCTGGCAATACTGCCGCTAACCTATTTGCCATCAACTTCGCTAAAATTTTTAGGTCTTGATTAATCAGCGAGATGGGTCTTCTAAATTCTTTCCTCCTTTAGGAATGAGCTTTATATAGGCTGTATTAAGTGTACCCAATATTCTTTCCCCGTCCATTATCTTATTGAATACCTCTGTCAGTATAGGTGAGATTTGATCCTTCATAATTTTGAAAAAACTGCCGCTAAAGCCATCTGGTCCCGGGGCCCTTGTCGTTTTTAACTCTCCTATAACCTGTAGCACCTCCTCCTCCGTCACCTCTTTATTCAGAGCCTGTAAATTTTCCTCTGTGAGCGTAGGCATTTTTGTTCCTTTTAACCACTCATTTCCTTCTTTCCTATCATCTAACCCCTCCTCTTTATATAAACCTGCATAGAAGTCTCCAAGAATGTCGTTTATCTCTTTGAGAAACGCTGTGGGGAGTAAAACGACAGATCCCAGTGTCATAATATGTGTCATCGGTCGTCGTCCCCTTGCCAGATTTGCCAATAACTTCCCTGCCTTGTTCCCGAAACGATTCAACTCTGCCTCTTGTTGTGTCCAGTACATACCTTCTTTCCTTTCTACCCAGTTCTCAAAATTGCCCTTCACCTCCACCCACTTTGCTTTTGTCACCCTTGATGGTTTTTCTAAGAAGTCAGTATATGCTTCCCTGACTGCCCGGCTAGCCTCCTGAAACTTTACTTGTGTCTGTCGTTTCGCCTTTGTCGTATATCCTATCACTTTTCCTCTCAAAACTGCCTTGGCCGTCTCCCAATACAATAGTGTTTCCCCACTGTGCTCCTGATTCGTCAATGTATAATCCACCCACCATTCTCTCAGTATTCTATGGAAGTTCTCGTCCAAAGTCAAGAATGAGGGGAAGCGCCATATATAATCCTGTCCTCTCTGAACTTTGTCAGCTATACTGACTACCACTGGGCTATGATCCGATATTACCATAGTCTCTATAACTATCTCTTCTACCCTCTGCAATAAATTCTCACTTGGGGAAACCAAGGAAAAAAAAATTGTGAAAACATACCCTGCTGTAACTAAATAAAAGCATAGTGCATATAAACATAGGGTACTTAGTAAACACTGTTTTTGATCAAAAAAAGCATAAAGCTATCCCACCAACGCCAAGGTGTACCCAGTTGGGATAGTACCTACACTCTCTAATATTAAAACCTTACCATGGGTCTAAAATAGGCCTCAATGTGGCTAAGGGCTGAGA
This sequence comes from Anomaloglossus baeobatrachus, assembly GCF_048569485.1. NCBI lineage: Eukaryota > Metazoa > Chordata > Amphibia > Anura > Aromobatidae > Anomaloglossus > Anomaloglossus baeobatrachus. The sequence goes on from NC_134354.1 coordinate 327,094,440, forward strand.
GCGACCGGGTCCCAACAGGACACACACAGTCAGGGGGATTCACAGAATGAAATGTCCAGCTCGCTGAGAAGGGGGCCACTCCCTGTTTGTACTGAATACAAAAAAACTACATAAAAACAAAAAAGTGAGCCGGAGTATGAGATGGTATACATGGAAGTTGTGAGACCATGTTCACACTGGCCATGAGACAAAGAGAAACCAAGGAAAAAAAAATGTTTTTGATCAAAAACAGTGTTTACTAAGTACCCTATGTTTATATGCACTATGCTTTTATTTAGTTACAGCAGGGTATATTTTCACAATTTTTTTTTCCTTGGTTTCTCTTTGTCTCATGGCCAGTGTGAACATGGTCTCACAACTTCCATGTATACCATCTCATACTCCGGCTCACTTTTTTGTTTTTTTGTTTTTTAAATAAATTCTCACTTGTCAGCCAAAGGTCAATCCTTGACCAAGAGTCGTGTGGGTGGGAATAGTCTGTAAATTCTCTCTCTTGCGGGTGATATAATCTCCAGCAATCCTGTAGTGTAGTTGTATTTAACAATGCTCTAAGTGACCCCTCCGTGTTCCTCCCCTGCTTCCCCTGACTCCTCCTGTCTTCTTCCTGAGAAACCACTGTATTGAAGTCTCCCCCCACCAATTTACATATATCCCCATCCAGCAAAATCTTATTAGCTATATTTTAAAAAAAAAACCTTTGTTCCGTATTGGGTGCATATATATTGTGGATACTAAAAGTGCCTTGAGTACCTGAAATCTTTATATGTATGTATCTTCCTTCTTCATCTGAATCTTGTGTTTCCACATCGTGTGCAAAGTTTTTATTGATCAAAATAAGAACCCCTGCTTTCCTACCTTTTGAGGCCGACCCATATACCCTTCCCACCCACATCTTGTTCATACAGAAGAACTCATCCTTTTGCAAGTGCATCTCCTGTAATAAAGCAATATCAACCTTAAGCTTCTTGAGATGACGTAGTATCATATTTCGTTTGTGCGGCGATCTGAGTCCCTTAACATTCCACGTAATGAACTTAACCATAATCCCCAAAATCAACAGTTCCTTTTTCAGGCCGTGTCGCATGGATTCCCCAACTCTCTTCCCCTCCACTCCGTTCCCCCAACTGTGGATAACCCCTCCCATCCCCAACTTTACAAATACAATTAACGTCTTCCATTTTTTCTGAGATGATTGAGACTCCTTTCAAACCCCTGCTTCATGTCAAGCTCTCCATGAAGCCACCCCACTAAGTCACCTCTCCCCCTCTATTGGCTATTAACTCCTTGCCCCTAAACAGCCTTTATAAGTTTATCAAGCTCCTAAAACCGTCATTAAGAGAAGAAAAAGAGAGAGAGAAGAAAAAAAAAAAAAAAAAAAGCATTAGTAAATGATAAAAGGGAAAAAGTGATAAGCATGAAAAAAGAGAGAGAAAAAGGGAGCGAAAGAAAAAGAGATAGAGAAGAAAGAGAGAAGGAGGTAGGCGAGACTTTAGAGAGTTAAGGCACATTTGTCACCATACGGCTCCATTCAGCAGTCTCAAATTAAGTCATTGTCTTGCCTGTTTGTTCATGAGCTGCTGCCTCTTCCTCTTTTCCCAGCTGAAGTCGCCATCTGTCGCTTTTCCTTCAGATTGGCTGGTCTGGATCTCGATTGACTCTACTCTGGCTCGTTGTCGGGTCTAACTGCAGATGTTATGTTTGCAGGATCTGCATGTTTCGGATCAGTGAAAGTCCCTTCTTTTCCATTCCTCTCCTGTCGCCGTGTTCTCCCGTCGTGTAGTATCTCTCGCTTCGCCTCTGAAGGATCCCGAAAAGTCTTTGTGACCCCATCTGCTCCTCTTACTCTTAGTATTGCTGGGTATAAAAGCTGAAATTTAATGTTTTTGTGATAGAGGGCAGTGCAGATCTGGCTAAATGCTTTTCTTTTTCATGTGACTTCTGCCGAATAGTCGCCAAATAATAGGATCTTGTGTCCCTGAATGCATAGTGCCTGTTTCCTATTCCTGAAGGCCCGTAGAATTTCTTCTTTATCTTTGTATTCCAGGTATTTTATAATGACCTGTCTTGCTCTGGACATTTCACCTTGCCTGGAGGTATTATCATTGTTACTGTGACCATCTCTTTGCTCCCTTATGGGTCCCACTCTGTGCGCTCTTTCTACACGGCAGCTATGTGGTAAGCCTAAAGCCTGGGGTAATTCTTTTTCACAGATTGAGTCCAAATATTTTGTTGTCACTGTCTCAGGCAGACCCACCAGCCTTAAATTATTCCTCCTAGATCTGTTTTCGATATCTTCTATTTTATCCTTCATAAGCTGAGCATTAGTGTTTAGCTCCTTAAATCTGCCCTCCAATCTTGTCAGATTCTCTTCAGCATCAGAAACTCTTTGCTCTACCTCTTTCAGTCTCATATCATGGTGCTCCACATCCTCCTGCAATGCAGCCAAAGCCTTCTTCACTGAGGTTGCTATTGCCTCTCTGATGTCTGCTGTCAGATGATCTGCCACTTCTTTTGCCAACCTTTTGTAATCAATCTCATATCTTTCCCCCAAGCCAAATGTCTCTGTACCACTCTGCATACTCTGAATTCTACTGTTATCTTGGCCTCCTGCACATTGCTGCAGCTGCTCTTGTGGTTCCTCTCCCTCCTCCCCCTCCTTCCTCCTCACTGTCGGTGTCATGTTATCTGCACTCACCCCCTCCTCCCTCTGCTCTGCTCTGGGCTTGAATGGTGTTCCTCCACTTCTGAGGAGATAACGATCCATGCACTGACAGCTGGTAATTCAGTGCAGTCTCTCTATGTTGGTCTAGGGTGCTGTTTGCTTCTGTTAGTCGCTGTATATTGCAGGGGCTGTATGGAGCTGCTTCTTCCCCCTCCTCACATCTCAGCGCAGGAACAGGAAGTCCCATTTTCTTTTTTAATTATTTCATGAAATTCATAAAATAAAATAAAAAAAGAAGGGCTTCCCCATATTTTTGGTTCCCAGCTGGGTACAAATAGGCAGCTGGGGGTTGGGGGCAGCCCGTAGCTGCCTGCTGTACATGGCTAGCATACAAAAACATGGCGAAGCCCACGTAATTTTTTTGGGGGGCAAAAAAAAAACAAAAAACTCCTGCATACAGTCCTGGATGGAGTATGCTAAGCCTTGTAGTTCTGCAGCTGCTGTCTGTCTGTATGCAGGAGAGCAGACAGCAGCTGCAGAACTACAAGACTCAGCATACTCCATTCAGGACTGTATGCAGGAGTTTTTTGCCCACCAAAAAAATGACGTGGGCTTCGCCATATTTTTGTATGCTAGCCAGGTACAGCAGGCAGGTACGGCTGCCCCCAACCCCCAGCTGCCCATTTGTACTCGGCTGGGAAATAAAAAAAAAATAGGGAAGCCCTTTTTATAAATTTTATGAAATAATTAAAAAAAAAAAAAAAAAAATCGACATGAGCTTCGCCCCATTTGTGTGTCCAGCCAGGTACAACTAGGCAGCTGGGGATTGGAATCCACAGCACAGGTTAGCCCAAGCTTTCTGGGCCCCTCTGCTGCAAATTGCAGTCCGCAGCCGCCCCAGAAAATAGAGAGCGCCATCATCTGGCGCTGTATCCAACCCTTCCAGCAGCCCTGAAGCCGGGTGGCTCACTGGGTAATAATGAGTTAATACTAACTTTGTTTTAATAGCTAGTATTAAGCCAGAGATTCTTAATGTCAGGCAAGTTTGACCCGGCCATTAAGAATCTCCAATAAAGGGTTAAAAAAAAAAAAGACACCACACAGAGAAAAAAATACTTTAATAGAAATAAATACACAGACACACTTAGAGACTCCATGTTTATTACTCCCTGTCAGCCCTCCACGATCCTGCTCTTCTGTCTTCTTTCTCCTTCAACCCATGCAGCTCTGCTACATCAGACAGCGCTGCATGGGAGGAAGACGCTGCTGCTCCCGTGCAGTCTATTCACTCAGTGAGAGTGAGCATAGGCTGCAGGCTGTAAGCGGTGACGTCACCACTGACAGGCGGGTTACCATAGCAACGGTGCTCCGATCACGTGACTCCCGCTGCCGCTATTTACTGGCTGTGACAGCTAGTCCTTGCATGTGGACTGACTCTGTAAAGAGCGCACACATGTAGGGACAGGGAGTCGACCATGTGCCAGAGCATTTCGCCGGTATATGGAGATGCTGGAACGATCACCGCGTTCCGGAGAGATGCAATGACAGAACCTAGCATGATGTCATAGCCATGTGACCAGTCTGTAGCCAATGAGATAATAGACACGTGACTGGTCACATGCTTTTTTTGACGTCACGGAAGGTCCTATCATCAGTGCTGGTTACCGGGAGGACGCAGCGATTATCGGAAGGAAAAGCAGCGGGAGACAGAGTGCAGGATGCGTCGTGGGGACCTGTAAGTGTTATTGCAATGTTTATTAACTGTATGTGTACATTTATGTGTTTTTATGTATTTGTGTTTGCCTGCCATTGGTTTCAATGGGGCTCGAGAGGTTCGTCGAACCGAACTCGAACGGGGCCTCCGTTCGACGAACCGAACCGAACTCGAGCTTTCAGAGGCTCGCTCATCTTCAACTGTTAATGGCTTAATTTCTGGTGTCTTTGCGATTACTGTATTTTGTATCCTTTAAGTACATAGAGCGAGTGGCTTCCAAGCATAGCTGCCCCAAGAATGAGGTGGTTACTTCTTTTAGCCGTTTCATGTTTTTTTAAGCCTACAGCAGCTAAAATAATTAACCAAAGACAGGACATGTGCACAGCAAAATCATTTTGACATTGCTGTGCATCATGTCCCTTTGCTATGGTGTATTTGCAGCGTTCTTGTAGGTAGGTTCCTGAGCGAACCAGAATGAAAAAGACAGTGTACACATAGCCTAACATCAAACCACTGTATGTATGACTGGATCTTAGAGGATCGATTAAAATAGAAAGCAGCAACCTTTTTTTTCTATTTAATTGAATTAAGATGACAACATATGACGGGCAAATAGATATATAGAAGAAACAGTAATGCATATGTATTTATTTTGTGAAATATTCACAACCTCTAACACATCTCAACAAACATAAAAAGGAAGGATAGGAAGATAGTCTATTCACTGCACTGGGAAGTAAATTGCTAAAAGTAGAAAAATAATATTGGAGCCTGGTGACCATAGGAGTATAGTCAGATGACAAAAAGATCCCTCTAAGCCAGGGATGGGCAACCCCAGTCCTCAAGGGCCACAAACAGTACATGTTTTTAGGATTTCCTTACCGTTTCACAGGTAATTGTCACCTGTGCAATACCAAGGAAATCCTGAAAAAATGCACAGTTGGTGGGCCTTGAGGACTGAAATTGCCCATCCCTGCTCTAAGCCATGTCAGAAGGTAAAAGCCAAGTTAAAAAGTCAGACGTACATCTTCTGTTCTTGAGTTTTCACCTTTCCATGAAAGAAATAAACAATACAATGGCTCAGTCTTAAGATGGCTACAAAAATGCTCAACAGGGGGGAAAGTAAAGGACCAGAATGTAGTCAGGTAGCAGGCACTCCCTTGAGATAGCATCACAGTGTTCTGAAAGATAAAGTTGAAGTTTCAAAATGTCATTAAAGGGAAGGTGCCGCATTTTTTATTTTTGTATTAATAATAGTGATTATGAAATCAAGTATTTTTAATACAAAATTAAACTCCCTGTTTAGTTAGCTTTTATTTAATTCTAGTTTTACTGAAGCACTGGGGGCTGCCATGTTGGATTTGCTGTGTGTAACGACAGTTACTCGCCTCCTTTATGGCAGCTCTCTGTGCATTCACTCTGATGGTCAGACTGCGATGGACAGCTCCCTGCTGTGACCTGGATGCGCCCCCTGGGCTGTCCAGATCACAGCAAAAGGAGGAGATCAGCGCCATCTTTGTGGAGCTCACAGCATATGCTGTGTGCTGCACTTTCCCCCTGTCACCCATTCGGCCTGTGTGAGCACCAGCGACAATCCCCCCACCGCCGCTGCTACAGTCTGCAATAACACCCCCCAGCTCTCCCCCGTGGCCTGTCACCTGTTGGCTACAGTCTCCAATGACACTCCCCCGCGCTGCTTCTGCTACCGTCTCCAATGACACCCCCCCGCGCCACCACTACAGTCTCCAATGACACCCCCCTGCACCGCCGCCGCTACCCTCACCCCCCCTCTGCTTGCCGCAGCTGCCCTCATTCTGGGTGCTCTGTCACATACACCGTATATAGAATATACACACACTGGCTCTGCTGCCCTCATGCTGCTCGGTCACACACACAGTATATACACACTGTACACAGTATATAATATATACACACACTGGCTGCGCCTCCCTCATGCTGCTCGGTCACACACACAGTATATACACACTGTACACAGTATATAATATATACACACACTGGCTGCGCCTCCCTCATGCTGCTTGGTCACACACACAGTATATACACACTGTACACATGATATATAATAAATACACACGGTATATAGTATATACACACACTGGCTCCGCCTCCCTCATGCTACTCGGTCACACACAGTGTATACACACTGAACACACGGTATATAGTATACATGTAGTTCCCCAGGGGTCAGGTGCGTTTAACCTACTTGTCGCCGGGCCGTTGACTGTCGTCATGGGCGGCCTAGCGCGGCTCCGTTGTCCAGTGGCGTACAGAAGATGGCTAGGGAGGACATTGGGGGTAGTAGTGAGATGAATGTCGTGATGCCACCTGTGGTATGCGGCCAGGGAATGGGCCGCAGCTGCTGTTGCTGTCCCCCGGGGCAGATGGTGGTAGCAGCTATGGGTGGTATCGCTCCCCAAAAGGTAGAGCGGGCCCTGGGAAGGATGATGAGGGGAGTAGTAATGGCGGCACGGAGTGGCAGTATTGGTAATAAAGAGTCAGAGTCTATGGCTGTAGTTCTAAGTTGTTTACTCACTTTTGCGTGGTGCCGCTCACCCAGGTAATACCGGTCACTTGCTATGATGGGCTTCGTCGAACCCGAATCCCTTTAGAGATCAGTTCGGTTTGGTGTTCGGTGGGTTCCCCCTCCTTATAGCGCCTGTCTGTGGATCCCCTGGCTTGAAGCTAAAGGGGGACCCGGGTTTTCACGAGTAGTACTCCTGCCCCTATATTAATGTGCCGCGGTTCCAATATGCGAGGCCCCGAATCCTCTCTGGCACTGTGCTGTCGGGTGCTGTGTGGTCAGGAAAGCTTGAAACTTTCCCCGTCCAGGCAGATTCTGGAAAACCAATGTGAATTATGATCTTCTATAGGGTCTTGCCGCCCTATGTGGCGCCGGTTCAGAGGGGAGCAGATGCACTCTCCCCACGGCAACCGTGTGAACTCTTCCTCCTTCCCACCGCAGCACCTGTGTGGCACGTCTGCTCCATTGCTCTCTAACTGTTGTGTTGGCTCATGACTCCCCCTGCTGGCTGCTCCTCCTCCCTCCCAGGTCCTAAGCTAGTGGGACTGAGGCCCCTGTTTGAGGGTATACTGTAAATGCCACTCTGTTGGTGACCCCTTTATTACCCTACCTTATCCCAGTCCCCAGTGGGAACAGGGCAACTTGATGTGTATTTGAGTGTGTAATGTAGTGAAACCGGGACTGACCTCCTCAGGAACAAGGTTTAGCATTACACCCAAATTTGGGTGCAATACTCTGCGGCAACTGAAGCCTCAGGGGCGCCACATATACACACACTGGTTCCGCCGCCCTCATGCGGGTTGGTCACACACCATATATACACACAGTATACAGTATATACACACTGGCTCCGCCTCCCTTCCCTCATGCTGCTCGGTCACACACACAGTATATACACACAGTACACAGTATATAGTATATACACACGCTGGCTCCGCCGCCTTCATGCTGCTCGGTCACACACACAGTATACATCGTGTGCAGAATTATTAGGCAAGTTGTATTTTAGAGGATATTTTTTATTATTGATCAACAACTATGTTCTCAATCAACCAAAAAGACTCAAGTATCAAAGCTTAATATTTTTGAAAGTTGGAGTGTATTTTTTTTTAGATTTGGCTATCTTAGGAGGATATCTGTTTGTGCAGGTAACTATTACTGTGCAGAATTATTAGGCAACTTAATAAAAACCAAATACACTGTGTGCAGAATTATTAGGCAAATGAGTATTTTGATCACATGATACTTTCTATACATGTTTTCCTACTCCAAGCTGAATAGGCTTGAGAGCCAACTACCAATTAAGTAAATAAGGTGATGTGCATCTCTGTAATGAGAAGGGGTGTGGTGTAATGACATCAACACCCTATATAAGGTGTGCTTAATTATTAGGCAACTTCCTTTCCTTTGGCAAAATGGGTCAAAAGAGATTTGACGGGCTCTGAAAAGCTAAAAATTTCAAAGTTTCATGGCAAATAGCCAAGAGGTTTGCAAGAAGCATGTTGAGCAAAAAAGGCGCAAAATAACTGCCCATGAATTGAGGAAAATCAAGCGTGAAGCTGCCAAGATGCCATTTGCCACCAGTTTGGCCATATTTCAGAGCTGCAATATTACTGGAGTATCAAAAAGCACAAGGTGTGCCATACTCCGGGACATGGCCAAGGTAAGGAAGGCTGAAAAACGACCACCTTTGAACAAGAAACATAAGATAATATATTTCTTGGCCTGGTCTTGATATTTTAAGACTGATTTTTCAAAGATTTTATGGACTGATGAAATGAGTGACTCTTGATGGGCCAGATGGAACAGCCAGAGGCTGGATCAGTAAAGGGCAGAGAGCTCCACTCTGACTCAAACACAGCAAGGTGGAGGTGGGGTACTGGTATGGGCTGGTATCATCAAAGATGAACTTGTGGGACCTTTTCAGGTTGAGGATGGAGTGAAGCTCAACTCCCAGACCTACTGTCAGTTTCTGGAAAACAACTTCTTCAAGCAGTGGTACAGGAAGAAGTCAGCATTGTTCAAGAAAAACATGATTTTCATGTAGGAAAATGCTCCATCACATGCATCCAACTATTCCAAAGCGTGGCTGGCCAGTAAAGGTCAAAAAGATGAAAAAATAATTACATGGCCTCCTTCACCTGATCTGAACCCCATAGAGAACCTGTGGTCCCTCATAAAATGTGAGATCTACAGGGAGGGAAAACAGTACACCTCTCGGAACAATGTCTGGGAAGCTATGGTGGCTGCTGCATGTAATGTTGATTGTAAACAGATCAAGAAACTGAGAGAATCTATGGATGGTAGGCTGTTGAATGTCATCAGGAAGATAGGTGGCTATATTGGTCGCTATTTTTTGGGGGGTTTTTTTTTTCATGTCAGAAATGTTTATTTCTAAATTGTTTGCAGTTATATTGGTTTACCTGGTGAAAATAAACAAGTGAGATGGGAATACATTTTGCTTTTATTAAGTTGCCTAATAATTCTGCACAGTAATAGTTACCTGCACAAACAAATATCCTCCTAAGATAGCCAAATCAAAAAAAAAAAAAATAAAACACTCGAACTTCAAAAAATATTAAGCTTTGATATTTATATTTTGGGTTGATTGAGAACATCGTTGTTGATCAATAATAAAAAAATTCTCTAAAATACAACTTTCCTAATAATTGTGCACACTGTGTATATTCCCATCTCACTTGTTTATTTTCACCAGGTAAACCAATATAACTGCACAAAATTTAGAAATAAACATTTCTGACATGCAAAAACAAAACCCCAAAAAATTAGTGCTTAGCATATCTAATGCGAGCAAGACCTTGAAGATTGCCAGTAGATCTTGAAATTGCCAGTAGATCTTGAAACAAAAGACTGAGATATTAAATAGGCATTTCTCATCTGTGTTCACCAAGCAGCCCTTGAGATTGTCGCCCTGGACCATGTAAAGTTAACACCCAGTCAAACAGGCTATACCTATTATGGATCACTACTCCAGATTCTTAGTGGACATACCTATAAAGCTGGTGTCACACATAACGACGACGACAACGACGTCGCTGCTACGTCACCATTTTCTGTGACGTTGCAGCGACGTCCCGTCGCTGTCGTTGTGTGTGACATCCAGCAACGACCTGGCCCCTGCTGTGAGGTCGCCGGTCGTTGCTGAATGTCCAGCTTCATTTTTTGGTCGTCACTCTCCCGCTGTGACACACACATCGCTGTGTGTGACAGCGAGAGAGCGACGAAATGAAGCGATCAGGAGCCGGCACTGGCAGCTGCGGTAAGCTGTAACCAGCGTAAACATCGGGTAACCAAGGGAAGACCTTTCCCTGGTTACCCGATGTTTACGCTGGTTACCAGCCTCCGCTCTTGCTGCCAGTGCCGGCTCCTGCACTGTGACATGTGGCTGCAGTATGCATCGGGTAATTAACCCGATGTATACTGTAGCAAGGAGAGCAAGGAGCCAGCGCTAAGCAGTGCGCGCGGCTCCTTGCTCTCTGCACTGTGACATGTAGCTGCAGCACACATCGGGTTAACTAACCCGATGTGTACTGTACCTAGGAGAGCAAGGAGCCAGCGCTAAGCGCGGCTCCCTGCTCTCTGCACATGTAGCACAACGACGTTATGATCGCTGCTTCTGCTGTATTTGACAGCTAAGCAGCGATCATAACAGCGACTTACAAGGTCGCTGTTACGTCACCGAAAATGGTGACGTAACAGCGACGTCGTTGTCGCTGTCGCTTAGTGTGACACCAGCCTAAAAGACCTAAGAACAAGTACTGCAGCTACAGCTCAACATCACTGAGTAAACAGAAGTTGCACTGCATTCCCATCATGTGGTCTCCCTTCTTTCTGCGATGGACACCTCTATTTACTCTCTGGGGCCCAGCCCTACTTGCGGAGGGCCTACGATCCAGGCTGCCACCACCATCAGCCCCAGTGGTAACGGATTGTATTGTGACGCCACTTGCGGGTTGCGGTTATGGAACCGCCGCTGCACAAACTCCTTCAATTCCCCTGTATACAACCCCTTTGGGGGCGTGGCCTGGCAATGGAGGAGTGAGGACGCTGTGTGATCTCGCTCCCACGCTTGGAATGGCTTTAGGCACCATTCTGCATACCCACCCAACGTTGCAGCCACAAATGCTGGCCAAAAAGAAGGGGACCGGCGGGGGGACGATGGTGGACTTACCGGTGCCTCCCTCAAAGTATTGCCAGGTTCCTGAGGAGCTCTACTGGACAGGGCCTGGCACAGAAGGAGCTCAACATGGCGGCCGCTGAAGAATCTGGGGGGCCTTCCCTGCACATTAGTTACCAGACAGAACGTGCCCAGGGGACACCGCTGGGAGATGGGAGCTCCCAGGAACAGAGCGGAGTGAACCGACGGGAGGCTGGAGTACACATGAGACAGCAGCATCAGGGTGCCCCCTCCTTAACTGAAATGGCGGCAGGCACACGTGGAGAGCACGCTCCTCACCACAGCACAGAGATGAAAGGAGTCGCAGACACAGAGGTTGGTGGCTCAGAAAAGCAGGCAGAGGGTGAGAAGCATCAGGTTACCTCGCAGCTGAAGCAGGGATTTCTGAACGCTGCAACCCCCGTAGATATCTCTGTGAACAGGCGGGACATTCAAATTCCCAGCTCCACTGACATCCCACTCTCACACTCTCACACGCTGCTGTATTTGCACTCCCTAGCTGCCTGAACACTGCTGAACACTATGTGGAAGCTAACGCTGGGACTCCTACACCTGCTCCTGATCATCCTTCAATGTCTCCAAGTGAACAGCACTACACACAATCAGAGATGGGGTCCCCCTCAGTCCATAGGTCACTGTCACCCATACAAAGCAGTGCCCTGACAGTGGAGCCTCCCTCCTCCCCAGAAAAAGGCTTGGTCCCTGCTGTGTTCAGACCATCACAGCCTGGTCAGGGGGATGAGAGTATACAGGAAAGAATGCAAGAGGACTGTGTGTGGGATGACCTCAAAGCCAGAATAAGGACTATTCCTACCAGAGAGGAAATGGAAAACTACATCTACAGATTAGAGGCCTCTTACAGAGCAGAATCAGCTTCCATCAGGGAAGAGATACAGCAACTGTCGGAGCGAGTGACGGCAACCGAATCCTGCACTACCTCTATCTCACTGAAGCTAAATACACAGGCACTATCTACCCAAGCTCGACAGATAGAACATCTGACAGATTTGCTTGATGACCTGGAAAACAGGGGGAGGCGGAATAACAGAATACGGGGTATCCCAGAATCCCTCGCCCCCCAAGATCTAGATGAGTCACTGCGACATCTCTTTAATTCAATATTGGGCCTCCCACGGGACTCCCGTTTGGAATTAGACGGGGCACACAGATCTCTGGGCCCTAAACCAGATGAAGGATCTCGCCCACGGGACATTATTTGTAAAGTCCATAAATACAAAATAAAGGAAGAAATCTTGAGAAAGGCACGACAGAAGGACCCCATCTTATTCAAGAACACGTCGGTCCAATTGCTGCAGGACTTGTCTCGGCACACAACACAAAAGCGCAGGGTTCTAAGGCCCCTATTGGATGCCCTCAGACAGAGGAACATCCTTTACTCATGGGGATTCCCATTTAAGTTGCAAGTCCAACAAGGTGGTTCTTCAAATATCCTGCAGTCTCCGAAAGACATACCGGCTTTCTGCGAGGCCCTTGGGATTCCCATGGTGCACATCACTGCTTCCGATTGGCCACACGTTCATGGGGTACTGGAGGTGGTAGCAGAGACTCCTCGGTAGCATCGGGTCCGTAAGAGGGATCAGGGCCCACGGCGACGGAGTGGAGCAAAGCCCGGAGCACCACCAACAAGTGGAGACTGAGAGTCCCTGGACTATCTTAAATAGGATACATTGATATGTGAAGTGAGGTGATGGTTATGCCACACAGGGCTCACTGGTTTATGCAGGCGTTGTCACGCACCAATATTTCTAATGTCAGCACTGATAATTCTGGTTCCATATCTTCAAAGAGTTTATTGTGTTTGGATTGTTGGATTGGGTGCATTAAAGTCTACAAATTCAGTTAAGTTGGGCCAGGGGCCGGGCCGGTGGGGAACATGCCTCCGTTGAAAGTTCACGTTCCCTTGGGGCTCTACACGCTGCAGACAGGTGTAGTATATACTGGCCCCCAATTGTTAACTGTTAATTGTTACTCACTCTAAGAGTATTTCATATAGATAGAATTAGTTATACAAATAACCTTTGTCTGGTACTGTGATTTTTCGACTCGATCTCATTCTTTTCTCTCTGCTATTCCTGAAGTAACCCATTCTTAACCTCCCCCCTTCCCCACCCCTTTTTTTTTTCTCTTCTTTCTTCCTCTCTCCCCCTCATTTTCTTCCTGTTCTGATCTGCTCTCTATACCAGGGTTCCCCAACTCCAGTCCTCGAGGGCCGCCAACAGTGCATGTTTTCAGGATTTCCTTAGCTTTGCATGGGTGTTGGAATCATCAACTGTGAAGGTGATTAAATTATCACATGTGCAATACTAAGGAAATCCTGAAAACATGCACTGTTGGCGGCCCTTGAGGAGTGGAATTAGGGACCCATGCTCTATATTAAAGTTTCGTTCTCACGTCATCTAGCTGTCTTAAAACTCCCTCTCTTCCCCCTGACTCTGTGTGAAATCCCCAACTTCCCTAGTGTTTGTTTTTTTTCCCTGAGGGAAGGTGTTGTACTGAACTAAGATGCCACAACTTAAATTGAGCTCACTGAATGTCCGAGGTTTTAACGCACCTCAGAAGAGGTCGCACATATTATATGAGATGCATAAACAAAGAACTCAGATCATAATCCTACAAAAAACCCACTTTAAAACCGGACATGTACCCGACATTCGTAATAGATACTATACACACTGGTTCCACAGCACGAATAGTGAATCGAGATCTAAGGGAGTCTCAATAGTACTACATAAAAACCTGATACATTCAGTGAGAGATTCCAGATTAGACGAGGCAGGTAGATATGTGATACTAAAAATTAAGATATGCTCAACAGTGTATACGATCGCAGGCTGGTATGGCCCTAATTGTAATCAGACTAATGCTTGTCGCTCTTTCCTAAAGGTTCTGTCAGATTTTGCAGAGGGGGAGGTGTTGGTGGGCGTTGACTTCAATCTTACATTAAATCCGGTGGTGGATGTGTCGACTGGGAAAAGTGCCATACCTCTGAGACGCCTGACGGCCCTGAAGCGTGAGTTGCATAACCTTCATCTGGTGGACGTATGGAGAATTATGCATCCCCAGGATAGGGACTATACATTTTTCTCCACCCCACATCAGACATAAAATGCCTATAAGTAGTATTCAACCCCCTGCAGATTTAGCAGGTTTGATAAGATGCAAATAAGTTAGAGCCTGCAAACTTCAAACAAGAGCAGGATTTATTAACAGATGCATAAATCTTACAAACCAACAAGTTATGTTGCTCAGTTAAATTTTAATAAATTTTCAACATAAAAGTGTGGGTCAATTATTATTCAACCCCTAGGTTTAATATTTTGTGGAATAACCCTTGTTTGCAATTACAGCTAATAATCGTCTTTTATAAGACCTGATCAGGCCGGCACAGGTCTCTGGAGTTATCTTGGCCCACTCCTCCATGCAGATCTTCTCCAAGTTATCTAGGTTCTTTGGGTGTCTCATGTGGACTTTAATCTTGAGCTCCTTCCACAAGTTTTCAATTGGGTTAAGGTCAGGAGACTGACTAGGCCACTGCAACACCTTGATTTTTTCCCTCTTGAACCAGGCCTTGGTTTTCTTGGCTGTGTGCTTTGGGTCGTTGTCTTGTTGGAAGATGAAATGACGACCCATCTTAAGATCCTTGATGGAAGAGCGGAGGTTCTTGGCCAAAATCTCCAGGTAGGCCGTGCTATCCATCTTCCCATGGATGCGGACCAGATGGCCAGGCCCCTTGGCTGAGAAACAGCCCCACAGCATGATGCTGCCACCACCATGCTTGACTGTAGGGATGGTATTCTTGGGGTCGTATGCAGTGCCATCCAGTCTCCAAACGTCACGTGTGTGATTGGCACCAAAGATCTCGATCTTGGTCTCATCAGACCAGAGAACCTTGAACTAGTCTGTCTCAGAGTCCTCCAAGTGATCATGAGCAAACTGTAGACGAGCCTTGACATGACGCTTTGAAAGTAAAGGTACCTTACGGGCTCGTCTGGAACGGAGACCATTGCGGTGGAGTACGTTACTTATGGTATTGACTGAAACCAATGTCCCCACTGCCATGAGATCTTCCCGGAGCTCCTTCCTTGTTGTCCTTGGGTTAGCCTTGACTCTTCGGACAAGCCTGGCCTCGACACGGGTGGAAACTTTCAAAGGCTGTCCAGGCCGTGGAAGGCTAACAGTAGTTCCATAAGCATTCCACTTCCGGATGATGCTCCCAACAGTGGAGACAGGTAGGCCCAACTCCTTGGAAAGGGTTTTGTACCCCTTGCCAGCCTTGTGACCCTCCACGATCTTGTCTCTGATGGCCTTGGAATGCACCTTTGTCTTTCCCATGTTGACCAAGTATGAGTGCTGTTCACAAGTTTGGGGAGGGTCTTAATTAGTCAGAAAAGGCTGGAAAAAGAGATAATTATCCAAACATGTGAAGCTCATTGTTCTTTGTGCCTGAAATACTTCTTAATACTTTAGGGGAACCAAACAGAATTCTTGTGGTTTGAGGGGTTGAATAATAAATGACCCTCTGAATAAACTTTTCACAATTTAAAAAAAAAATAAAAAAAGAAATAACATTCTTTTTTGCTGCAGTGCATTTCACACTTCCAGGCTGATCTACAGTCCAAATGTCACAATGTCAAGTTAATTCCGAATGTGTAAACCTGCTAAATCTGCAGGGGGTTGAATACTACTTGTATGCACTGTATAGTCGAATCGACTTTTTCTTGGTCAGCCAGCGGGTCCTTTCGTGGCACCCGACCCCTACCATTGGAAATGTGGTCTGGTCTGATCATGCCCCGGTCTTTCTAGAGGTCTCTCCCCTAGACTACCCAAACAGAACGTGGAGATTGAACGACTCCCTGTTGAGAGATGAGGGGTTCAGCTCGGAGGTAAAAGTCTATGGAATTTTTTGTGTCCTCACATGCAGCTGATCCTACGCCCGTGCCTCTTCAATGGGAGGCTTTTAAATGCGTTATCCGAGGAATTCTAATTAAGCATGGGGCACGGATTAAAAAGGAAAAAACTGCGGAAATTGCTCTGATCCTTAAGGAAATTTCCACGTTGGAAACCTCTCATAAAACCAACCCCTCCCCAGAAACGTTGGCTAAGCTCTTTACAACCAGGGAAGCTCTGCGTATTTTGCTGGACAGCAGACTACTTAAGTTCAAAACCCAATTTAAAAGGGTGTTATATAGAGACACTGACAAATGTGGCCGGCCGCTCTCACGGCCTTCTGCACCCTCGGGATCAGGCTTTATATATCCCTAAACTGAAGTCCCAGAAGAATACCGATACATACGACCCCACTAAAATTCTAGGTATTTTCAAGGAGTACTATGCAGATCTATATAATATACAGGGGAAATACTCCGATATGGCTCCATAGGACCTCCAAAAACGCATAGATGACTAAGTTGCTGAAACCCCTCTTCCAGTGTTAGACATGGGGACCATCACACGGTTAGATGACAGGTTTGGGGAAGATTAAATAGCAGCAGCAATAGGGGACTCCCCAAACGGGAAAAGTCCGGGTCCAGACGGATTTTCGCGTGCTTTCTATAAATTATTCAAAAGCCAAATTACCCCTTTTATGATGAAAGTCTATAATTCGGTATCGGACACATCCCCTTTTGCTCCTCAATCACTGGAAGCCCACATTGCAGTACTGCCAAAACCCGAGAAAGATCAGTCGGTGGTTTCTAACTACCGTCCGGTCTCACTAATAAACATAGATGTAAAAATCTTTGCTAAACTTCTGGCAAATAGACTAGCCCCCTCTTACCATCTTTAATCCACACAGACCAGGTTGGGTTTGTACAGGGAAGGGAGACCTGAGAATGTAAACAAAATGATACATTTAATTGCAAGAGCCATGTCTCAATCGCTACCCTTGGGGCTCTTGTCAATAGACGCAGAAAAGGCGTTTGACCCGGTGCATTGGGGGTTTATGAGATCGGCACTAAGTCAGATAGGGTTGGGCCCGAATTTTCTTGTCAAGGTCATGGCACTGTACTCCAGACCATCAGCTCGTGTCAGGGCTAACGGTGCCCTGTCAGACCCGGTGGCGATCAAAAATGGAACCCGACAGGGTTGCCCCCTATCTCCCCTTCTTTATGTCATAGTAATGGAGCACCTTGCAGTGGCAATTAGCGGGAACCCCAATGTACATGGTCTGAGCCTTCAGAACAAGGAATACAAAACCGCTATGTACGCGGATGACCTTCTGCTGTACACCTCCCAACCTCTGGTCTCATTCCCCTCGTTAATAAAAGAATTTGAACGGTTTAGTAACTTGAGTAATTTCAAAATAAACTACTCCAAAACGGAGGCATTAAATATATCCCTGAACCTGGCTGAGGTTACAATCCTAAAAAGTTAATTCACCTTTCGATGGCAAAACACATCAATCAAGTATCTCAGAGTTTCGGTCTCTTTCAAGTTAAGCCTGCTGTGCTCTTTGAATTACCAGAACCTCTTAAATAAGACTCTCCAAGACCTGGAGACCTATAATAGGAAACCTCTCTCGTGGTTTGGTCCGATAAATTTTTTTAAAATGGACATCCTCCTGAGGTTCCTTTATAATTTTTCAGACAGTCCCCATAAATTCTCCTTCGGCCCTTTTTAAGACCCTGAGGTCCGCACTGATCCGTTTTGTTTGGAAAGGAGGTAAGCCTCGGATTAGCTACAAGACACTGGTTCGATCATAGCAGAGGGGAGGAGCTGGGTTGCCGGACTTACAGGCCTATCATAGAGCTTCCCTGGTTGCCCGCTTGCTTGATTGGCGATATCACAAAGAGACCAAACAGTGGGTGGAGTTGTGACAAACTTTTTCCCAGGTCCCTCTTAGAGGACTCCCATGGATTCAGAAAGAGGACATGGAGGCGGTAAAGAAACAGATAGACCCTAATGGGATTCTGTTCAGGGCGACTTTAGAAGCTTGGGAGGACATAAAATGCAAGGGCAGCCTCTCGGATAGTCCCACCCCATTGGCTCCCCTGTTTGATAATCCAGGCTTCCCTCCGGGATGCAACGCAGACAGGTTTCTCGGATGGGAGAGGGGGTTGAACATCAGATTGGGGCAGATCTTACAGGGTAAACACCTGCCTCCTTTCGCAGAAATACAGGCCACATTCCCAGACCTTCACTTGAACTGGTTTGAATATGTGCAGCTGCACTCTTTTGTGCGGTCGTGGCTCGGGAGGGGACTTCCCCCAGATAAGACTACGTCCATGCCATTTGAACGTTTATTTTTTCAATCTTCGCCGCCCACACACTCGATCTCACTATCGTTTGATTAATGAGGCCCGCGGTTCGGAGGACCCTGGGTATATCCCTCATTTAAAATAGCAATTCTGTCAATTCTACCCGGCTTGGTAAGGCAGAAAAAGAGGAGCCTTCTACGATTTTGCTTGATAGTAGCCTGAGCGGTCATTCCTAGGCACTGGAGAGCCACAGAGGCCCCCACTATCGGGGAATGGCAGACTGAGCTTTCACATATTTGTCACATGGAGGAACTTTCAGCAATGGTGATGGGAAGTAACAAAAAATGTATTAAGGTCTGGCAACCCTGGGTGTTGTTCAAGGAGTCCTCGGACTTGCAAGCCTTGTTTCGGTAACAGCACATACCCACACACTCTCCTTACCTTCCCCTCCAACCCTTTGTCCAATCCCTCTTGGTCTCTTATTTTCCTGTCCTTCTCCCCTCCTCTTTTCTTCTGTTTTTAATACTCTTGGAATACTTCTTTTTCTTTGTTATTTGAAGTCTAGTTAGCCATATCTTGAGGAGATTCAGGTTAGGTTGGAAAATATCAAACCAACTCGGAGGCTTCTCATAAGTAATATGTGGTTTTGTGATAGGATATCGAGATAAACCGTTGCGACCGGCATATTCAGTCATCAGGTCGATAAGGAGGATGTGGCTAATGTATTATTCAGTTTTTTTTATTCATACTCTGTTTTCTTTATGTAATCTTATTTTGATGAAAAAATTTCAATAAAAACAGATTTATCATAACCCCTTTTAAAAAAGCGTCCCCAGGGTCACAGAACCATGCATCGGCCATTATACAACCGTGACACAACATCCCTGTACATATACGGCCTGGAACTGAATACCCCATAGCCCTGAGCGACACACATCCATGTCCTCGGTGATCTAGTGTGATGAATACTGAGTGCATCCATGTCCTTGGTGATCTAATGTGATGAATACTGAGTGCATCCATGTCCCCAGTGATCTAATATGATGAATACTGAGTGCAGCCATGTTCCCACTGCACCCAGATAAGGGTACTTTCACATCAGCGTTTTTTTTTTCTTTTAACTGCGGCACAAATGGATTTTTTGCGGCAAAGCTGGATCCTTTACAAATGCGTTATCATTTCAATGCATTTGCAATGGTATCGTGGCAATATGCGGTTGTGTGCGGCACACACTGGATCCGTTGCTTTGCGGTATTTTACTTTTCTTCAAAAACGCTACTTCAAAAGCGTTTTTGTCCTTGGGCAAAATACTGTATGTTAATGGATCCGTTAGATTGTGGCGGTAGCTGCAATGTATTTTAATGGGCGCCGGACCCTGCTGTACCGGAAGTCGCCGATCCTGATAGACAGGATCCTGTTTTCTGTACTGAGCATGCCCAGAAAGCAGCCTGGCATGATCAGTACAGAAATCTCTCCCTCTTTTTCAGACAGAAGACGAGGATCGTGGAGGGGTGAGAGGGAGTAATAAAGATGGAGTCCCTAACTGTGTGTATCTATTTATAATAAAGTATTTTTTCTCCGTGTGATGTGTTTTTTTTAACCCTTTATTGGAGATTCTTAATGGCCGGGTCAAACTTGGCCTGACATTAAGAATCTCGGGCTTTATACCAGCTGGTAAAACTTAGCTGGTATTAACCCCTTATTACCCAGCATGCCACCTGCCACCAGGGCCACTGGAAGAGTTGGGTACAGCGCCAGAAGATGGCGCTTCTATGAAAGTGCCATTTTCTGAGGCAGCTGCGGACTGCAATTCGCAGTGGGGGGCGCAGAAAGCTTGGGCCACCCTGCGCTGCGGATTCCAATCCCCAGCTGCCTAGTTGTACCTGTATGGATACAAAAATTGGGCGAAGCCCACGGTTTTTTTTTTTTTTTAATTATTTCATGAAATAATTCAAAAAAGGGCTTCCCTATATTTTAGGTTCCCAGCCAGGTACAAATAGGCACCTGGAGGTTGGGGCAGCCCGTTCCTGCCTGCTGTACCTGGCTAGCATATAAAAATATGACGTCATTTTTTTTTACCCCCTAACCCTAGGGTTAGGGTTATGAGTTTGTTTTTTTTTTAATGAATTAAAAAAAAAAAAAATCGACATGGCCTTCGCCCATCTAGCACCCGAGCATTTTGCTGCTCACTTATCCCTACTTCTGACCACACAGCCCGCAGAACGAGTAATCAAATCAGCTGACTTCAGTGCCGGCCAATTAATCGTTCTCTGTCCTCCTGCATCCATCGCAGCGTGTGCGGGCTGTAAGGTCAGCTGAGTTCGTCCGTCACTGGAGTCAGCTGATCTGAACTCAGTTGAACTCCAGCCTAAACTCTCTGCGATGGATGCAGTGGGACAAAGAACAAGTAATCGGCCGACAATGGAGTCAGCTGATCTGAACTCAGCTGAACTCCTGACCACACAGCCCGCACACGGTCAAATGTGATCGGCAGCAGGCAGTGACTGCTGTTAACCTGCAACCATCTCAGCATGTGCGAGCTGTGAGATCAGGAGTTCCGCTGACTCCCGATCAGCTGACTCCAGTGCCGGCCGATAAACTCTGTGTCCCGCTGCATCCATCGCAGCAGCCATAAAAAGTAGAAGGATCCGGTAAAATACCAATTGTGGTTGTATGCGTTGCACATTCAGTCCACAGAATCCAGTCTCATATGCGTTTTTTTGCCTATAGGCAAAAAAACGCTGATGTGAAAGCACCATAAGAAAACAATCATGTGTGATACTTTGTAAAGCTCAGATGATCTTGAAGGCAATGCACTGAAGGGAATTTAAAGGCCTATTGTTTAAATCAGGTTTTTGTTTTACATTAATTTTTTTTATTGCATATCAGAATTGTTATGAAAATAATATATAGAAATCTTGCAATTTTAACACCAGAGACTAATGACTACACGCAATTCATGAGCCTTGTAGGGCATATATGCTATTATGCGGCAAACAGTACCAACTCAATGTCCTATTTATGTAATAAACAGGAATTTCTATCTTAGACATTTTTATCAGATTCTGAGGATATGCCATAAATACGAGTCCCACTTCTGCAATCCGAGCATATGTTCAGAACAGGGGTCCTTAACCATATGATAAAGTCTTCAATATTTGCATTGTTCCATTTAGTGGCAATGCCACATTGCTATATTGATATGTTTGCTATTTACTTGCTTATTTATTTGCTTATATTTATATACATGGCAGAAGAAAAATAAAGTGGTAATGAATAAAAATCAGAAAAATAGGGCATGAAAATAAGGATATTAAAGGTGCAATAAAGTAATATTGTGCGGAAAGGGGCACTGAACAGAGGATGCTAAATGAGCAGTAAACGCAAATCAGCCATGTGCAATATCTACCCTGTATTGCCCCTACAGCTGCGACACCTATTAGTGCCCATGTGACCCCCATGTAAAATAGGCCCCATTCCCACTGTTTCTGCAGAGGGTTCAGGGGTTGAGTGGGAATCCACCGTCTAAACAGATGGACACTTTCTGAAAAAAAAAACCCCAAAAAAACAAAAACAAAAAGACTTCTATTGAACACCATTCATGTGTTAGCAGTCTGTGGCTCTATTGGGAGTTTGTCTGAATTCCGTTTTTACGAGTATTTTAGATGGGACCGAATACTGCAGTTTAGGCACAGGGGTCTCAGATGGAGAGTAGCATATTTCTTTGGGAGAGCAGATTTCACTCGATTTTATTTGGAAGGTGAGAGCTGTCATCTTTGTTCTCCCAGTAGCGTGGGGACCCCCAATATTTCCTTTGAAAGGTGATAGACCTGAGTGGGAGCTGGTTTTGTACGGGATAAGTTAGGAGTATTTTGGTAACATTTTGGGGTACATAACACTTCTTGATAACTTTCAATATAAGCCTGTGATCACATTCTTTTGTTCTATGCTGAGGATTTATGATGTGTTTTCTGAGCAAGTCCTACAAAAAATGCGATTCAGATGAAGCCTCTGATGGAACCACTCACTCTGATTCAGATGTAAACACTTCGGACACCGTTTGTTGTCTGTTTTGCCGGTGTCCATCTTTTTAGGGGTTCAAGGAACGGTTGTTCAGTAAAAAGACGCCTAAAATGATGGACATTGCTGAGCAGGAACAGAGACCAGATGGGAGTCCAAAGTGGCTCCATTTGCCTCATTATAGTTAGAGGTTCTTCAGGGTTTCGTCTGAATCATGGTTTTTGGAAAATTATATTGAAACCTCAATGTAAGTGCCCAGTGAAGAGTGCAGAATAAATGTGATTTTTGGGAGGCAGAATGAACCAATAAAGAAAAGTACAAGAAGCTTTTTTATGCTGTTTTAAAGGGAGTCTGTTAGGATGTTTTTGCTATGTAATCTGAAGCAACTATTCAACATGCAGTTTATAACTAATCGTGTCTTATGTCAGTCTTTTTTTTTTTGTTTACCTGCGATGTTAGTTTTAGGCCGGAGTCACACTTGCAAGTCTCGCAGCGGCATCACCCGACACAGCTGCACATCCTCCCATGTATTTCTATGCAGCTGAGACGCTCCTGTTAGAGAGCAGCAGGCTGTGCCGGGTGATATTGCTGCAAGACTCGCAAGTGCGGCCTTAGGAGTGCTTTACACGCTGTGACATCGCTAACGATATATCGTCTAGGTCACGTCATTAGTGACACACATCCGGCATCGTTAGTGACATCGCAGCGTGCGACACCTAGGAGCAATGATCGCAAAAACATCAAAAATCGTTGATCGTTACACGTTGCTCCTTTTCATAATATCGTTGGTGGTGCATACCGCTGGTTGTTCGTCATTCCTGCGGCATCACACATCGCTATGTGTGACACCGCAGGAACGACGAACATCTTACCTGCGTCCACCGGCAATGAGGAAGGAAGGAGGTGGGTGGGATATTCCGCCCGCAGATCTCCGCCCCTCTGCTTCTATTGGACGGCTGCCGTGTGACGTCGCTGTGACGCCGTACGAACTGCCCCCTTAGAAAGGAGGCGGTTCGCCAGCCAGAGCGACGTCGCAGGGAAGGTAAGTCCGTGTGACGGAGCCTAGCGATGTTGTGCGCCACGGGCAGCGATTTGCCAGTGTCGCACAACCGACGGGGGTGGGTACGCTCGCTAGCGATATCGATAGCAATATCGCAGCGTGTAAAGTGCCCTTTAGGCTCTTATCTTTGCCATTAGTGGGTCTGAGAGGTTGAGCTCTAGTCCGACTTCACCCTCCCCTCTGTAATACGCAGCTTCTGTCTATGGAAATGTACACTGAAAGCCTGGTGTGGGTCGGGGACAGCTCCCCTAGCACTGCTACATGTAAAATCTTAAATCTTAGAATATGTCAGAACTGATGCAGCCAGTAATCTCTGGTGAGGTAGCAAAAACCTGCTAACAGATTGCCTTTAAGTGATAAAACGGATTTATTCTGCAGGTTGGTGCGGTTACAGTGATACCAGATTTATATTGTTCTTTAAAGGGAACCGGTCAGGTCCCTTATGTGCTCTAACCTATCAGCATGAGCATGTGTGGCCTAATAACCCCTTCCTACCCATCCCTGTGTTGTAATATTGTGTAATATGAAAGTAATAAAAAATGTTTTATTACTTACATATTTCCTATGTAAATAGCACAGGGTATAGTCCCCTGGGCGTCACATCAGCCCGTGGGCGTTTGCATGCTTTCCATGGTATCACGCCCCTGTGGGTGTGCTACCATGGATTTGCATAAGATACGTCCTGTCTGCTTCTTCAGAATCCCGTACGTGCTTACCGTTCCCGCAGTCTTCTTATCCGGGTAGTTGCTTGTTGGCTTCAGACGCGCTCTGATCAGAGTCTTCTGAGTCTTATTACACAATATTACAACACAGGGATGGATAGGAAGGGGTTATTAGGCCACACATGCTCATGCTTGTAGGTTAGAACGCATAAGGGACCTGACAGTTTCCCTTTAATATTCAGCTTCTATCACACAGTGAAAATGATTTTTTCATAATAAAAAAGTTTTTTTGTCGCCATATTCTGGGAACTGTAACTTTTATTTTTGGGGTGAACAGGGCTAAAATGGAAGCTTATTTTTTGTGCATTAAGCTGGAGGATTTTTTGATACTATGATGGGGTACATAATATTCTTGATTGCTATTTATTCAGATTTTTCAGAAGCAAAATGAAGAAACACCAGCAATTTGCTTATTGTTTTTATTTTATCACGCAGTTCACCATACGATAAAAATGATAAGACCGAAAAATTATTCTTGTCAGTACGATTACACCAATACCAGATATTTTTTATGCTTTGTGACTTTTGCACACTAAAAGCAAATATTTTACAAAAATTAATTTCTTTTTGCATCGCCATATTCTGAGAGCTGTAACTTGTTTTTTTCTTTTTTCAAAAGAGCTTTTATGGCATGTTTTTTGTGGGACGGTTTGGCATTTTCATTTATACCTTTACACATGACTTTTTGTTGGCTTTTTATTCAATTTTTGTGTTTTCAGTATGACGAAAAAAAAAAAAAAAATTGGCGTGATTTTTCCCAAAGTTTAGATTTTGGGTTTTTTTTCACAGTGTTTTTATGACAGCATTATAATTTCTTTATAATAACCTACACCTTAGGCTAGATATTTACTAACAGAGAACAGCCCGTTTAAAAAGGGCTGTCCACTAATTTGGCAACCCCTATTCATTCCATTTGTTGGATGCATAACCACATACACCCTTTGTAATAAATCGATGCCCCACTTGAATCCATAAAAGCCATGTCCACTACTTGGACAACCCCTTCTCATTCCCCTTGTTTGCCCCAGAAAAATAAATAAACCTATACTCCCCTCCGATGCGGTCTCGGTTCCAGCGATATCTAAAGCTGCGTTCCAGGGGCCTATGTGACATTGTTATGACATGAACCCCCTTGACCAAACAGCGCCCGGCATCTCTCTCCCAGCCTTCAGACATTTGAGCAGGATGTGAACGCTACGCTGACTTTCTGCTGAAATGTCCAAAGGTGGGCAGAAGGAAACAGGGCTTGTGTGTCATAATGTCACATATGCCCCTAGAACGCAGCTTTAGACAGACATCGCTGGAACCGAGGCTGCACCGGAGGGAAATATAGGTTTATTTATTTTTCTGGGGCAAACAAGGGGAATGAGAATGGGTTGTCCAAGTTGCGGACTTCCCTTTTATGGACTGGAGTGGGGCTTCAAGGAGGCGCCATTTTACAATAATGGGTGTATGTATATTAATATACTACTATGTAGGGATACACACACACACACACACACACACACACACACACACACACACACACACACACACACACACACACACACACACACACACACACACAACACCCCTTGCATTAAAATGATGCCCGCTACAATCACATATCCTTGATGGTAACAATAGCACATTTTTTCATTTTATAAGACGGACCGGATTATAAGACACACCCCAAATTTAGAGATAAAAAAAGTTGAAAAAAAGGGGGTCCGTCTTATACTCCGGTGTTCTCTTACTGGAGGTGAAGAGGAGGCAGGGGCTGTGCTGGCAGTGGTCGGGCTGTGCTGGCTGTGTGGAGCAGGACGGTGCAGCGGGTATTCCAGATGCTCTGTTGGCAGTACCGACTTCAAAGAAATGGCGCCCAGAGACGATCTGGAGCAGAGAGCTAAATTTTCGCATGTGCCGACTTCAGGCGCCATCATTTAAAGCCAGAGCATTTGGGACACCAGCTGCTCCACACAGCCACCGCAGCCCACACATCCAGGCTGACGACTGGTTGCCTGCACAGACAGCCCCCACACCAATTCTCCACCTTGCGGTAGGGCTGCATGAAATAAACTGCACCTGTGCTGCGGTCAAATAGAACACATGTTGTAATGTGTATCTGGGTGCATGTTGCATAGCTCAATGGAGTGATGTCAGTATTTGGAGAGGGTTACTGTCATGACTCATTAAAACAATATACAAGTTATTGCTCTCTACAACTACCCAACAATAGATTATACTATTAGTGTGTACTATTGCAGCCAGGGGCGTAACTACCGCGGTCGCAGCGGTCGCCATCACGACCGGGCCCGGGAGGTTTTGGGCCCGCGGCCACCCGGCAGATCAGCAGCCAGCTCCTGTTATTGAGAGAGAAGCTGCGCTGATCTGTCACAGTGCACGCACCTACTATATGACCCGCTGCCGCCCCCGACACCGGGCCCCCCTGCCCAATGTCAGCGGCGGCACCGGGGCCCCCCTCCCCCATCACCGCGCACAGTAATAATGAAGCGCCGCTCTGCATCATCATTCTCCCCTGTTCCTGCGCGGTGACGTCACTCCTGTGCGACTGCTGTGCTGAGTGCACAGAGCGCAGGGAGGGAGGACGCCGATCGGAGCACCGGGAGAACGAGGAGGGCGGTGAGTACAGCATCAGTGGAACGAGGAGACGTCAAGACAGAGCAGCAGTGGAAGGAGGAGAGCGGTGAGTACTTGTTTTTTTTATATATAAGTGAGTACATGGTGGTCAGAGGCCTGGGGTGGGGAGGCTGCATGATACCGTACATGGAGGCCTGGGGTGGGGAGGCTGCATTATACCGTACATGGAGACCTGGGGTTGGGAGGCTGCATGATACTGTACATGGAGGCCTGGGGTGGGGAGGCTGCATGATACCGTACATGGAGGCCTGGGGTGGGGAGGCTGCATGATACCGTACATGGAGGCCTGGGGTGGGGAGGCTGCATTATACTGTACATGGAGGCCTGGGGTGGGGAGGCTGCATTATACTGTACATGGAGGCCTGGGGTGGGGAGGCTGCATTATACTGTACATGAAGGCCTGGGGTGGGGAGGCTGCATGATACTGTACATGGAGGCCTGGGGTGGGGAGGCTGCATGATACTGTACATGGAGGCCTGGGTTGGGGAGGCTGCATTATATACTGTACATGGAGGCCTGGGGTGGGGAGGCTGCATGATACTGTACATGGAGGCCTGGGGTGGGAAGGCTGCATTATACTGTACATGGAGGCCTGGGGTGGGGAGGCTGCATTATACTGTAAATGGAGGCCTGGGGTGGGGAGGCTGCATTATATACTTTACATGGAGGCCTGGGGTGGGGAGGCTGCATTATACTGTACATGGAGGCCTGGGGTGGGGAGGCTGCATGACACTGTACATGTAGGCCTGGGGTGGGGAGGCTGCATGACACTGTACATGGAGGCCTGGGGTTGGGAGGCTGCATGACACTGTACATGGAGGCCTGGGGTGGGTAGGCTGCATGATACTATACATGGAGGCCTGGGGTTGGGAGGCTGCATGACACTGTACATGGAGGCCTGGGGAGGCTGCATTATACTGTACATGGAGGCCTGGGAGGCTGCATTATACTGTACATGGAGGCCTGGGAGGCTGCATTATACTGTACATAAGACTATTACATTCCATTGGAAACACAGACTCAGAAAAGGAAAGAACCCAGTGGAGGAGCCACAACGGGTTCACAGCAGCTCAGGGCACATATTGACAAAAAAAGGAGAACATGAGCAAAAATTGCTGAAGAAATATCACAAATTTATTACACATTTTCAAAGTGCAAAGTGCATTACATGGGTAACAAGTTATAATATGTTGCAAGAAGGGAGGATGGGAGGCAGATGGTATGAGCAGAACAGTGGCCTGGTAAAGAGAAAGAGGAATAGGATGTTCCCAAAGAAAGAGATATGATAAAGCTCCTATATCCTTGACATACAATGGGTAATATGAGTGGAGAAAGAGGATGTTAATATGTAAACTGGATAAGGGAGGCCTGAGGTCCTGTCAAGGGTGAATCTATAATATTGTCCCACCTGAAAGGTGGAACAATATAAATGATAGCTACCAGGTTGACAGGATGACAAACAGGGCCAAGAGAAAGGGTTTTTTTTTTAGGTAAAAGATATTGATAACCCTAGTAGGGGGCTACAATACATGCAAGTGCAAATGGTATACAAATACTGGAATTACAGTCGTACAATATGCACTGATGAGCAATAGGGAGCAATACTGGGAATAGTTTAGGCAGAAGTAATCCAGAAAAATCCTTATTAGAGAGCTTCAATACATGCAAGTGCAAGTGGTATACAGAGACTGGAATGACAGTCGTATAATATGCACTAATAGGAAATAATGGGAATAGTTAAGGCAAAAGTGGTGTTGAGGGGCTACAATACCTGCGGGTGCAAGGTGTGTAGTGAAACTGAAATAACAGTCGTCTATTATACATTGAGTAGCCATGGGGGGTAATGCTGGGAAAATTTAAAGCAGAGATTATCCAGAAACATATTGTAAACACATGTTAGAACGAAGTCAAATGTCAGCGGAGGAGCTGGGCAAAGTTGCCCATGTGGGGAACATAATTACCTGAGTCTGGTGATGAAGAAAGGCCCGACGTACGTTTCGCGGTTAGCAGCACGTTGCTTACCGCTTCATCATGGGGGAAGAGTACTAGGTGATCCACATGTCCGGTTGTGCAACTCCTAAATACCTCCGCGGTAAGTGAAACCGCGAAAAGGATTCACAGTTCCTGGAGGCAGTCGGCGCATGCGCGGGCCAGCCACAACGCCCCTCGTTGCGCAACCCTGGCAGTCAAGGAGTCAGGCGCATGCACGGGGGTCCGAGCATTAAATGCCCGAGCCACCGCGCACGCACGAACTCCATAGAGACGCCGGAGCATGGCCAGGGGACGGAGAGCGGGCACGAGCACAAGACTCCAGCAACTGTGAATGGACAATCAGAGATGTTGGTACATATAGAGGAAAGCAGACAGGGGAAAGTATAGGTAAAGCAAAGAGAGTGTAGAATGCCAAATATAGTTGTTCATAATAAATAGCATGTATACATGACGATTGGCACTAAGCCTTGTAGAATAGGTAACAATGAGAACCTAACAAAAAATAATAAATAATTAATAAATAAGTCTTCAGAATGCAAAATCGATGGCTGTAAAGGCATAAAGGATCCCCAGATGGAGTATGGCTAGAACAACATATCTAGATATCAATAGTTTTCAAAATAATCAGGTCCGATCCATTTGGTAGGGAGTCACATGGGGCATGTAGCAACATATAATGAAAAGCTAAAGAAAAAAGGAAAAATATGAAAAAATATGAGTTAAAAAAAGTTAAAAACCACAAGAAACCAGACACCTGTTTTTGCAATGGAAAAATTACACAAACCTTATCATATACAAGTTTGCTTTAATAGTATGCAAAAGCAATATAGACCAAGGCAGTGCCATTGCAAAAGATTAAAACAGAGAAAACACCACCAAAAGAAACAAAGGAGATATAGCGTACAAAAATGAGGCAAAGCTCAAGGCTTCATTAAGACGCTTAGGAGCGACCGTGTCCAAAGCCACAATCCATTTGGTTTCCCTTTGGGAAAGCATTTCTTTGATATTACCACCCCTTATGCCACTATGGACCACATCAATCCCACGCACTTTTAGGGACCTGGGATCGCAATTATGGTACTTTTTGAAGTGGCGGGGTAAGGTTTTAAGTAAAGAAAAATCGTCCACCGTCTTGGCTGCGCCAATGTCCCTCACATGCTACCTCACCCATATCCGTAATTCCCTGGATGTAAGTCCCACATAAATGAGAGGACAGTTACAAGTGGCATAGTAAATGACATTAACTGTGCCACACGAAATCCGATGTCTAATCATATAAGTACATTGGGAATCGGAACTGGTGAAGGAGTTAGAGCGGAGGACATTGGCGCAGGCAAGACAGTGTCTGCAAGGAATGCACCCCAAAGTGGGGCCACTAGAACCAAATGGATTGGGGCTTTTAGCGATGAGGTGGCTATGGACCAATTGGTCACTCAAATTTCTAGCTCGCCGAGCCGTTGCCAAAGGGGCGGGAGAGAGAGACCGTTACAGAACAGGGTCCGTTTTGAGAACAGACCAGTGGCGTGCCAGGATGTCCCGCATTCTGTGCCACTCGGAATTATAGGTGGAAATAAACCGAGGACTAGGATCACTATCAAGACGTATCGATGGCTGATGGAGGAGTGAAGTCCTAGGGGTATGTTTAGCTCCTAGGTAACCCTTTTGGATGCACCGACGGCTATATCCCCTCTCCTCAAAACGTGTTTTTAAATCATCGGCCTGTGCCTCGAATTTGGCATCCGAGGAGCAAATGCGCCTCATCCGTAGGAATTGTCCGGTCGGGATAGCTCTAATCGTAGACCCTGTATGTCCCGAGGAGGCGTGAAGGAGTGCATTGACTGATGTGGTTTTACGAAAAACATCAGTTTGAACACGTTGGTTGCTATCAACTTCTAGGACAATATCCAGGAAATCTATACGACGAGAGCTATGTTGATAAGTAAGTTTGATGTTAAGAGTATTAGAATTAAGACACTGAACGAACGAGTCAAGCTGCTCCACCGTGCCCTGCCAAAACATCAGGAGATCATCAATATATCTGATCCAGCACTGTACCTGGGCAGCGGCCTGCACACCCTCGTCGCCAAAGACCTGCCTTTCCCAGAAACCCAGGAACAGGTTGGCGTACGAAGGTGCACAGGCCGCGTCCATCGCAGTGCCGCGCTTCTGAAGATAGGAGTTCTTAAAAATGAAATAGTTGTGTGACAGGGCAAAGTTTAGCAGCTCGACTACTAGTTCGTTCAGCTCTGGGTCCCGACCGGACATTCCAAGGAAAAAACGGGCTGCTCGGACGCTATCTTCGCGTCGTATACAAGTATACAACGATTCAACGTCCATTTTGACGAAAAGTACATCAGACTCCATTGAGATGCCGTCAACCCTCATGAGCACGTCCGTCGTGTCTTTGGCATAAGATGGAAGTGATTCAACTGAAGGTCTAAGATAAAAATCAATGAATCTACATACTGGTTCGCAGAATCCATCAATGCAAGACACAATCGGACGGCCAGGAGGGTTAGCGGCATCCTTGTAGATCTTGGGGAGGAGATATAGCGTGGGAGCCTTGGGTAACCTAACCATCAGACCATCACCACTTTACAGTGGCCTGGTAAAGACAAAGAGGAAAAGGATGTTCCCAAAGAACATATAGGAGCTTCATCATATCTCTTTCTTTGGGAACATCCTTTTCCTCTTTGTCTTTACCAGGCCACTGTTCTGCTCATACCATCTGCCTCCCATCCTCCCTTCTTGCAACATATTATAACTTGTTACCCATGTAATGCACTTTGCAGTTTGAAAATTTGTGTAATTTGTGATATTTCTTCAGCAATTTTTGCTCATGTTCTCCTTTTGTCAATATGTGCCCTGAGCTGCTGTGAACCGGTTGTGGCTCCTCCACTGGGTTCTTTCCTTTTCTGAGTCTGTGTTTCCAATGGAATGTAAAAGTCTTATAACTGTTTCTGTGTTCCTCACAGTTCTTTCCATGATGGATTTTAGAGCCCGCGATTCCGCGTGGCTCACACATATCAACAATGTTCTCAAGGAGGATGGGTGTGGATTATCAGAGAATTCTTCCACTAATGATGCACGAGATGCCATTTTTAAATTTAAGGTTTTACTGAAAAAACGCATTCGCACTTTACTCAATCGTGCCTTTTTGGATAAGTATATCCAAAAAGGTTTAGTGCCACGTGGCTTCCGTGTCCAAATTTTTCCCTCGTTTGAAGTGGAGGATATCATCTTCAAGACCAAGTGGGAAGAATTTGCACACATTTGTTCCACTGGTTTCTTGACCCTATTGCGTGACCACAACAGTTCTACCTTGCTGGAGATTGAGACCGAGATGGACAACCTTTTGTCCACTATCAAATCCAACCTATCAGAAGATGCCTTACAGCGATTTAATGAGGAGATGGATCTTGAATCTCAAAAGTGTGAGAGAGAAGTGGTGGAGTACAAGTCCAAAAAATTCCAAAGAGATTTGTCTGATAAAGCCAATAATCGAGTTTATAGATGGAAAGCTAGTGCCGCAAGAGCACGATCACAGTCCCGCACGGGTTTTAAAACTCGATCCAGATCAACATCTTTGAGATCAGGCAGCTCCATGGATGACGTCCGATCTGTGGTTTCCGAGAGTTCACATAACACTGATGATTTTGGTGGAATTACTACTAGGAGTGGCCCGAAAAAACCTGGACCTTCTACCGGGCCCTGGCAAGTCTCAGGATAGTAAATCCAAAAACAATCTCCAGGTAATCAATCTGTCCAATCATCTTCTCTCGGAAGCTCAGAACGAGGTTTTGTCCCTGGGTCTGTCCTTCTCTCCTACCAACTCTTTCCATTATTTCCCAGCTTTAAAGGATCTGCACCTCTTTTCGAGGAAACTTATTTTGAAGAAACTTCACAACAAAAGAGGTGTTTGTTTGGACACAATGACTGATCTGGAACGATAAGCCCTTGCAGCACTAGAAGAACTATTGTTGGAACAAACTATTGATCCAGGTACGTCTCCCACTTTTCTTCATCCCAGGTCAACAAGGTTCCCCCTTTGTCAGTTTGCCCAGCCGTCGAATTTTTTACTAAACTTGTTATGGAGGCTTTCAAGGCAATCTCTACTCGGCGTAATTTTGACAATCTCACAAGAAAGCAGAGAGAGGCCTTGAATCAACTTCAGCAACTCGATGACGTCGTTTTCAAAGCAGCTGACAAAGGGGGCAACATTGTGATCTGGCCCACGGTACAGTATGAGAGAGAAGCTTATAAACAACTCAGAGATAAAGAGACGTACCAAAAACTGGACTTTGACCCCACCACCTCTTTCTCTCTCAAACTCCAGAAAATTCTCTCTAAGGCCCATGATTTGGGAATCATATCTAAAAAGATGTTCGATGGTCTGATGGTTAGGTTCCCCAAGGCTCCCACACTATATCTCCTCCCCAAGATCCACAAGGATGCCGCTAACCCTCCTGGCCGTCCGATCGTGTCTGGCATTGATGGATTCTGTGAACCAGTATGTAGAGTCATTGATTTTTATCTTAGACCTTCAGTTGAATCACTTCCATCTTATGCCAAAGAAACGACGGACGTGCTCATGAGGGTTGACGGCATCTCAATGGAGTCTGATGTACTTTTCGTCACAATGGACGTTGAATCGTTGTATACTTGTATACGACACGAAAATGGCGTCCGAGCAGCCCGTTTTTTCCTTGGACTGTCCGGTCGGGACCCAGAGCTGAACGAACTAGTAGTCAAGCTGCTAAACTTTGCCCTGTCACACAACTATTTCAATTTTAAGAACTCCTTCTATCTTCAGAAGCGCGGCACTGCGATGGGCACGGCCTGTGCACCTTCGTACACCAACCTGTTCCTGGGTTTCTGGGAAAGGCAGGTCTTTGGTGACGAGGGTGTGCAGGCCGCTGCCCAGGTGCAGTGCTGGATCAGATATATTGAGGATATCCTGATGTTTTGGCAGGGCACTGTGGAGCAGCTCGACTCGTTCGTTCAGTGTCTTAATTCTAATACTCTTAACATCAAAACTTACTTATCAACATAGCTCTCGTCGTATAGATTTCCTGGATTTTGTCCTAGAAGTTGATGGCAACCAACGTGTTCAGACTGATGTTTTTCGTAAAACCACATCAGTCAATGCACTCCTTCACGCCTCCTCGGGACATACAGGGTCTACAATTAGAGCTATCCCGACCGGACAATTCCTACGGATGATGCGCATTTGCTCCTCGGATGCCAAATTCGAGGCACAGGCCGATGATTTAAAAACACGTTTTGAGGAGAGGGGATATAGCCGTCGGTGCAGCAAAAAGGGTTACCTACGAGCTAAACATACCCCTAGGACTTCACTCCTCCATCAGCCATCGATACGTCTTGATAGTGATCCTAGTCCTCGGTTTATTTCCACCTATAATTCCGAGTGGCACAGAATGCGGGACATCCTGGCCCGCCACTGGTCTGTTCTCAAAACGGACCCTGTTTTGTCTCGGTCTCTCTCTCCCGCCCCTTTGGCCACAGCTCGGCGAGCTAGAAATTTGAGTGACCTATTGGTCCATAGCCACCTCATCGCTAAAAGCCCCAATCCATTTTGGTTCTAGTGGCCCCACTTTGGGGTGTATTCCTTGCGGACACTGTCTTGCCTGCGCCAATGTCCTCCGCTCTAACTCCACCAGTTCCGATTCCCAATGTACTTATATGATTAGACATCGGATTTCGTGTGGCACAGTTAATGTCATTTACTATGCCACTTGTAACTGTCCTCTCATTTATGTGGGACTTACATCCAGGGAATTACGGATACGGGTGAGAGAGCATGTGAGGGACATTGGCGCAGCCAAGACAGTGGACGATTTTTCTTTACTTAAAACCTTACCCCGCCACTTCAAAAAGTACCACAATTGCGATCCCAGGTCCCTAAAAGTGCGTGGGATTGATGTGGTCCATAGTGGCATAAGGGGTGGTAACATCAAAAAAATGCTTTCCCAAAGGGAAACCAAATGGATTGTGGCTTTGGACACGGTCGCTCCTAAGCGTCTTAATGAAGCCTTGAGCTTTGCCTCATTTTTGTAGGCTATATCTCCTTTGTTTCTTTTGGTGGTGTTTTCTCGGTTTTAATGTTTTGCAATGGCACTGCCTTGGTCTATATTGCTATTGCATACTATTAAAGCAAACTTGTATATGATAAGGTTTGTGTAATTTTTCCATTGCAAAAACAGGTGTCTGGTTTCTTGTGGTTTTTAACTTTTTTTAACTCATATTTTTTCATATTTTTCCTTTTTTCTTTAGCTTTTCATTATATGTTGCTACATGCCCCATGTGACTCCCTACCAAATGGATCGGACCTGATTATTTTGAAAACTATTGATATCCAGATATGTTGTTCTATCTATACTCCATCTGGGGATCCTTATGCCTTTACAGCCATCGATTTTGCATTCTGAAGACTTATTTATTAATTATTTATTATTTTTTGTTAGGTTCTCATTGTTACCTATTCTACACGGCTTAGTGCCAATCGTCATGTATACATGCTATTTATTATGAATAACTATATTGGCATTCTACACTCTCTTTGCTTTACCTATACTTTCCCCTGTCTGCTTTCCTCTATATGTACAAACATCTCTGATTGTCCATTCACAGTGGCTGGAGTCTTGTGCGCGTGCGCGCGCCGGCTCTCCGTCCCCTGGCGTCTCTATGGAGTCCGCGCGTGCGCGGTGGCTCGGGCATTTAATGCTCGGACCCCCGCGCATGCGCCTGACTCCTTGACTGCCGGGGTTGCGCAACGGGGGGCGTTGTGGCTGGCCTGAGCATGCGCCGACTGCCTCCAGGAACTGTGAATCCTTTTCGCGGTTTCACTTACCGCGGAGGCACTTAGGAGTTGCACAACCGGACATGTGCATCACCTACTACTCTTCCCCCATGATGAAGCGGTAAGCAACGTGCTGCTAACCGCGAAATGTACGTCGGGCCTTTTTTCACCACCAGACTCAGGTAATTATGTTTCCCACATGGGCAACTTTGCTCCTCCGCTGACATTTGACTTCATTCTAACATGTGTTTACAATATGTTTCTGGATAATCTCTGCTTTAAATTTTCCTAGCATTACCCCCATCGTTACTCAGTGTATAATAGACTACTGTTATTTCAGTGTCACTACACACCTTGCACCCGCAGGTATTGTAGCCCCTCAACACCACTTTTGCCTTAACTATTCCCATTATTTCCTATTAGTGCATATTATACGACTGTCATTCCAGTCTCTGTATACCACTTGCATGTATTGAAGCTCTCTAATAAGGATTTTTCTGGATTACTTCTGCCTAAACTATTCCCAGTATTGCTCCCTATTGCCCATCAGTGCATATTATATGACTGTCTTTCCAGTATTTGTATACCATTTGCACTTGCATGTATTGTAGCCCCCTACTAGGGTTATCAATATCTTTTACCTAAAAAAAAAAACAACCTTTCCCTTGGCCCTGTTGGTCATCCTGTCAACCTGGTATCTATCATTTATATTGTTCCACCTTTCAGGTCGGACAATCTTATATAGATTCACCCTTTACAGGACCTCAGGCCTCCCTTATCCAGTTTACATATTAACATCCTCTTTCTACACTCATATTACCCATTGTATGTCAAGGATATAGGAGCTTTATCATATCTCTTTCTTTGGGAACATCCTTTTCCTCTTTCTCTTTACCAGGCCACTGTTCTGCTCATACCATCTGCCTCCCATCCTCCCTTCTTGCAACATTTTATAACTTGTTACCCATGTAATGCACTTTGCACTTTGAAAATGTGTAATAAATTTGTGATATGTCTTCAGCAATTTTTGCTCATGTTCTCCTTTTTTTGTCATTATACTGTACATGGAGGCCTGGGGAGGCTGCATTATACTGTACATGGAGGCCTGGGGAGGCTGCATTCTACTGTACATGGAGGCCTGGGGAGGCTGGCAGCATTATTATAGATGGAGGCCTGGGGAGGATGGCAGCATTATTATAGATGGAGGCCTGGAGAGGCTGGCTGCATTATTATACATGGACGCCTGGAGAGGCTGGCAGCATTATTATACATGGAGGCCTGGGGAGGCTGGCTGCATTATTATCCATGGAGGCCTGGGGAGGCTGTCTGCATTATTATACATGGAGGCCTGGGGAGACTGGCTGCATTATTATACATGGAGGCCTGGAGAGGCTGGCTGCATTATTATACATGGAGGCCTAGGGAGGTTGGCTGCATTATTATACATGGAGGACTGGGGAGGCTGGCAGCATTATTATAGATGGAGGCCTGGAGAGGCTGGCTGCATTATTATACATGGAGGCCTGGGGAGGCTGGCAGCATTATTATAGATGGAGGCCTGGAGAGGCTGGCTGCATTATTATACATGGAGGCCTGGGGAGGCTGGCAGCATTATTATAGATGGAGGCCTGGAGAGGCTGGCTGCATTATTATACATGGAGGACTGGGGAGGCTGGGTGCATTATTATATATGGAGGTCTGGGGGGACTGCATAATAAACATGAAGGACACCTTATGCATGGACAAAGGCTGCATTATACAGGAAACCTGGTTGCTTATTATCCCGTACCCTGTCATTATCCAGTATCCCAAGTGTCAGTGTACGTGGAGGAAGGGGGGCCCAGCTCTGAACTTTGCACCGGGGCCCATCAAACTCTAGTTACGCCACTGATTGCAGCATATCTGGATACAATAAATTATTGTGATAAGATAATGGCCCTGCACATTAGTAGCTCTGACACAGTGCTATTACTATTATTATACATGTATTGATTGGCCTTGGTTGCTCTGAGTGCAGCTGTAGTGGTTTAGCTCATTGTTTATTCTTGCTCACCTTTTTTTAATGGCATGTCTCGGTTAATAAAAATATTTTTTTTTTTTTACTCTGGTCGTGTTGTGCCAATTCTTGTAGGTTGTATTGCTTTGAGCAGACTGTTTATTGAATGATGGTCAGAACAGTTATTCGTTAATTCTGTGTCTGATCTGATTTTGAAGCATTTCTGATAGATCCTTCACAGATTCTGTAAACAGCACAGGCGTTCTGCACATAGCCACACTACAATGCAACTCAAACTGTCAGCAATGATGTAAATAGTCTAGCGTTTAATGTATTCTAATTATGGATCAAGTGCAACTTCAAAAGGCCAAAGTTTTTCTAATTGTGGATCATTGCAGAGACTTGCCAAACGTGAGCAAATTAAAAGTGGGATAAAATAATAAATAATATCTGTCATTGCTGAAAATATTCGCCCAAGGAGTTTTACGGTTTCTTCAAGCAGGCGTGATCTAAGTATTTGCCCTTAAACACTAGAGATTCTGGAGCGGGTGACTTAGGGAAAAATATACCAGCACGTTCTAACCACCTCTCTAAAAACAGCTATGCTTTATTGAGGATTTCTGACTGAAGTGATACCAAACAGGTTAACTTAAAGACCCATCATACTTCAGAAAACTGAGGGGTTTTGTTTCATTCCATGGCATCATTGCTTTAATGATTATACTGGATAAAGAAATCGACCTTTAAGTGTAGCTTTCTTGAGCACTTTCATTGCATACAGATGATTGTTGTCAGGAGGGGTGATCTTTCGAACCAAAAATACCTGTAAAGAAAAAAAAAAAAATATATATATATATATGTATATACTGTATATTTTTAGAGTAAGGACAGCTTCACACATCAGTGTTTTTGGCATTTATCCTAGCTTTTTTTTAAGGATAGATCGCAGACCAATACAATACATGTGCCAATTCACAGTCCAAAAAAAAAAAAATTGTATGGCACTCGCCAATGCAAGTGTCCTCATGAAAGAAAAAATGTGATCCTACACAGATGTCATTCCTGTGCGGTCCATATTTCACTGGTTAATCGGTAGAAGAAGAAAAATTGTTTTCATTCTTTATACAAGAATAATGGAAGCAAAAAAAAGATAAAAAGTGACAAATGAATGAATCACAAATGCTTATTAGAGCACTAAAAAAAAAAGCAGACTGTTTTTCACGTGAGAAACCCTCCCCCCCTTCCCAGATGTGTGAAACTGGCTTTATGCTATGCATCGACTGGCCACAGATCTCCCAACCTAAGCGTGAAGCTTGGGCCCGGGGAGCCACGGCCAGTCAGTCTTTGGTATGATTTGCATAGATGCCTGAAGCAGCTCTTAAAGAGAGGCTGTCATCCACAACTACCAATTAAAGCATAAACATTTATATAGGTGACATAATTCCAATAAAAACCATATCAGGCATATACATTTTACCTTCATATTTGTTGAAAAATCTACTTGATTGGCAAATGAGGGTGCACCATTCAACCTTGGCACGACCTATGCCCAGTTATACCCTCATATTTGCATATTAATGCCAGTTCCATGTCTTGATTGGCAGCACTCTGTTGGTAATAGCCAATTGACATCAGTTTTGGTGTCTGGGCTAGGCTTGCGCACTAACACTGCAGTGTCCCGCTCCAATTTTCAGTGCAGGAGCGCACACAATGTGGTTGATATGGGTGATTTGAACTTGTAGGGTTTTTTCATATTTTTTAAAACTTTAATTTTTTACTGTTGTACAAGCCGCAATTATTTAATAGCTTGTGCTGTACAGAGCAGTGTATCTTCACTGCTCTGTACAGAAGAAATCACCATCTCCTATAAACACTGGCTTGCAGCCGGTGTTCACAGGAAGTTTGTCATGGCAGAGACAGGGTTCATCAGCTGACCCCTTGCTGTCATGACATGGCTTTCTGACAGCACAATAGTGCCCTGCAATCATGTGACGCCCTGGCAAAAACCAGGTAGTCACACAGCTTAGGCCCCCGCAGAACACCTCTGCCACACAGGGTTAAACCAGCCAACATGAAACCCTAGTCACCCCCCTCAGGGAAGGACAGATACACCAGTGGGCGGGACCAGGCGGATGGAGAACGCCCACCTAGGGGTCTGGAGAGCCTGGGGCGGGAAAACAGTCAGATAAGTGTAGAGTCGAGTTCAGAGAGGAGTGGAGGAGGCGAGCTCAGGCAGTCAAGGCCTGAAGTTCAAGCTGACAGGTGCCAGGGTCGGAGCCCTGACACCTTGGCTAGGTGGCAGACAGTAGCCAGTGCCAGCAGGAGACGGGAAGACGGCTGCTGGAGATCCGAGGTGGACCGGGACAGGGTTGTAGCCCGCCGGTGCCGACACCGGAGAACCGACCCGGAAACCGTGCACAGAGGGGGTACTTGGACCCTGAAGCCAGGACCGGCACAAACGGCCTAGCTAATTAACCAATTGAGGGCAGGATTCTAGGTCCTGTCCCAAACTAAGTCCCGAAAAGTAAACAACCACCCACAGAGAGGGATAGGGCATCTGCCAGGGCCTGTTAGATCCCACGGGTCAGCGTCTGATGGGCACAGCTCCCAACCAAAGGACCGGGAGTGGACTCCCCGTGTTACACCCCGGGAAGTCTATCTTAGAGCAACACGAAGTGCAGAGGAGAAAGGCATTGACTACTAGGCCAGGTGTGGGGCCTGATACGCTAGTCTGCAGAGGCCGGCCACCATCACCTTGGTTTACCAAAAGAACTGTGTTTACTGACTCCACACATCAGCGCAGCTACATCCAGCACCAGGCCAACCGAACTGTATGTGTGCTGATCCCTGCAACCCTGCACAACACTGGGCCCCGGGGCATCCATCCCACGGAGGGGTTAACATCCAGCTGCC
Source organism: Anomaloglossus baeobatrachus (assembly GCF_048569485.1). NCBI lineage: Eukaryota > Metazoa > Chordata > Amphibia > Anura > Aromobatidae > Anomaloglossus > Anomaloglossus baeobatrachus. The sequence goes on from NC_134354.1 coordinate 327,134,936, forward strand.
AACACATCTCCCCCGGGTACCCCATCACCGCAGCGGTGGTGCTACATCTCACCACACACCGTGAGTGGCGTCTCAGACAGTTTACAACAAATGCCATACAATTACGTCCCCCTTTTCATTCGAAGTGTCCGCGCGACCCCCGGGTCTGGAGAACCCCTCGAGCCATACCATAGATCCGGCTGCTGGCACAGGGGCGGCACAATCATATCACAATAAAGTAAAAAAAACTTTACAGCACAAGATGATAGCAAATTCTGTTTGTGAAGTAAAACATTTCCCTAAAAATGATTTACCTCAAAGAGAAAGAATTGATCTTGTGCTGTAATATATATATACTTTTTCACTCCCCCCCGTTCAGGAGATGTGGTATGATCAGACCATGTCCCTGTATGGTCAGAAAAAGCCATTACATAGTGCATTGCAGGGACACATACTGTATTTTTCGGACTATAACAGGCACCAAACCATAAGACGCACCTAAGTTTTAGAGCAGGAAAATGTGGAAAAAATTCAAGCAAAAAATATGGTCAACACAAACTGTTATGGTTGAGGGGGTAGTTGTGAGAGAAAGGGGGTGTTCTGCTGCTGACACTGTTATGGTGTTATGGGGGTAATGCCCTTTAATTCTGTACTAATGTCAACCATCCTGGGCCCCTTCCAGGTGTATACTGCATGTCCTCCATCCTGGTGTATGTGTGTCCCATTATGGTAAACATGTCCTCCATCCAAAGAGTAAAAAAACCCCAAAACTATTATACATACCTTCCCTCCTCTTCCTTGATACGCAGAATCCTCTTCTGATGCCGGATATTGACATTAGCGTGTAAGAGGGGCAGTAGTGCATAAAAGGTGGGCAGGATTATGGGCATGGGAGGCAGTGAATATTAATCTTCTTTAATAGTGGCACACATGTTAACTCCAGCTGCTGCTGCTGCAGCCTGCTACTGCGACCCGGCTCCGCCGTCAATGCGGCCCCCCTTTCATCCAGCAAGCCAGGTACATCTGGACTATTAGACACACCCCCACTTTCCTCTAAAATTTAGAGCAAAAAAAGTGCGTCTTGTCTGAAAAATACGGCATATAAGACTCAGCACCTTTACATTTTTTTTTAAAATGCATCCAGTTGTGGAACTTATTATTCCAAGATCTACTGAGTAAAATTAACTTTGTTCATGGGAAAACCCCTTTAAGAGTCACATCACAAGACCAGAGCATTGAGTATTTCCTCATGAGCAAGAGCACACATCGTTCTAATTGTGAGGCCCCCCACCCAAAAAAAACCTTATTACAAAGGATCACAGAAGAGGATAACACAACTTTTCTGCCCTTACATTGTAAGTTTCCTCCTATTAAAGTCCCCCTTTCATTGCTCCTATAAAGTATGATACTAACAAAAGTGAGCCCCCAAAACAGTATGATACCTCCGCAGTGAATTCCTCCACATGCACGGTAAGATGAATTTACTGTTAGTGACCCCAACACAGTATTTTGCACCAACTGTAATCCCAACACAGCCAACCATACAATGTAATTGGCCCCACATAATCCTCCATACAGTATAATGGAACACACATCATGCTCCATACAGTATAATGAGCCCCACAGATTCTGTATGGAGGACTATGTGGAACAATTTTTCTGTATGAAGGACTGATGGCCTCACAAAGTTCTCCATACAGAATAATGGGCCCCCAATCGTCCTCCATATAGTATGATAGGCCCCTCATAATCCTCCATACAGTATAAGGGCTCCACATTAGAAATTGGCAACATTAAACATTTCCCATAAAATTATAACTGTCATTCTAGATCATAAAAACACAGGCAAAACCTGATAATGACATACATTAAATTACATACCAGTATTAAAGATGACAGCGTTCCTCTGGGTGAACAATAAAAAAATCTCTTTATTCCATCAGATGAGAAAACAGCAGCAAGCATGCTTGACAAAGACCACAAAGTCGAAACGTTGCTACTGTTTTTTCATCTTATGGAATAAAGAGATTTTTTATTGTTCACCCAGAGGAACGCTGTCATCTTTAAAACTGGTATGTCATTTCAAGTGATACCTTGATTGTGGATGTGCGTTCCTTAGGCTGCTTTCACACATCAGGTTTTTTACAATCTGGTTTGTGCCTGATGCAACGGATCAGTCTCTGTGTAAAAACTATTGTGACGGATCCGGTAAAAAATGGATTCGTTTTTTTTTTTTTGTTTTTTTTTTTTTAAGGCTGAGAGACAGGGAGACCCGCATCATCACCGCACATGCACCGGAACTCTCGCACGCACCATCTCTGTCCATACACCGGCACTCCCGCACACACCATCACTGCACATACACCGCCACTCCAGCACCCATCATCACCGCACATACACCGGCAATCCCGCACCCATCATCACCGTACATACACCGGCAATCCCGCACCCATCATCACCGCACGTACACCGGTACTCCCGCACACACCATCACCGCACATGCACCGGCAATCCCGCACCCATCACCGCACATACAACGGCACTCCCGCATGCACCATCACCGCACATACACCGGCACTCCCGCACGCACCATCACTGCACATGCACCGGCAATCCCGCACCCATCATCCCTGCACATACACCGGCACTCCCGCACGCACCATAACTGCACATACACCGACACTCCCGTATGCACCATCACCGCACATACACCGGCACTCTCGCACGCACCATCATCGCACATACACCGGCACTCCCGCACGCACCATCACTGCACATGCACCGGCACACCAGCACCCATCATCACCGCACATACACCGGCAATCCCGCACCCATCATCACCGTACATACACCGGCAATCCCGCACCCATCATCACCGCACGTACACCGGTACTCCCGCACGCACCATCTCCGCACATGCACCGGCAATCCCGCACCCATCACCGCACATACAACGGCACTCCCGCATGCACCATCACCGCACATACACCGGCACTCCCGCACGCACCATCACCGCACATGCACCGGCAATCCCGCACCCATCATCCCTGCACATACACCGGCACTCCCGCACGCACCATAACTGCACATACACCGACACTCCCGTATGCACCATCAACGCACATACACCGGCACTCCCGCACGCACCATCACCGCACATGCACCGACACACCCGCACCCATCATCACCGCACATGCACCGGCACACCCGCACCCATCATCACCGCACATGCACCGGCACTCCCGCACGCACCATCACCGCACATGCACTGACACTCCCGCACGCACCATCACTGCACATGCACTGGCAATTCCGCACCCATCATCACCGCACATACACCGGCACTCCCGCACGCACCATCAATGCACATACACCGGCACTCCCGCACGCACCATCACCGCACATACACCAACACTCCCGCACGCACCATCACCGCACATACACCGACACTCCCGCACGCACCATCACTGCACATGCACCGGCAATCCCGCACCCATCATCACCGCACATACACCGGCACTCTCGCATGCACCATCACTGCACATACACCGGCACTCCCGCATGCACCATCACTGCACATACACCAACACTCCCGCACGCACCATCACCGCACATACACGGGAACTCTCGCACGCACCATCACTGCACATACACCGCCACTCCTGCACCCATCATCACCGCACATACACCGGCAATCCCGCACGCACCATCACCGCACATGCACCGGCAATCCCGCACGCACCATCACCGCACATACACCGGCACTCCCGCACGCACCATCACCGCACATACACCGACACTCCCGCACGCACCATCACTGCACATGCACCGGCACTCCCGCACGCACCATCACCACACATGCACCGACACTCCCGCACGCACCATCACTGCACATGCACCGGCAATCCCGCACCCATCATCACCGCACATACACCGGCACTCCCGCACACACCATCAACGCACATACACCGGCACTCCCGCATGCACCATCACTGCACATACACCGACACTCCCATATGCACCATCACCGCACATACACCAACACTCCCGTATGCACTATCACCGCACATGCACCGACACTCCCGCACGCACCATCACTGCACATGCACCGGCAATCCCGCACCCATCATCACCGCACATACACCGGCACTCCCGCACACACCATCACCGCACATACACCGTCACTCCCGCATGCACCATCACTGCACATACACCGACACTCCCATATGCACCATCACCGCACATACACCAACACTCCCGTATGCACCATCACCGCACATACACCGGCACTCCCGCACGCACCATCACTGCACATGCACTGGCACACCCGCACCCATCATCACCGCACATACACCGGCAATCCCGCACCCATCATCACCGCACATACACCGGCACTCCCGCACACACCATCACCGCACATACACCGGCACTCCCGCATGCACCATCACTGCACATACACCGACACTCCCATATGCACCATCACCGCACATACACCAACACTCCCGTATGCACCATCACCGCACATACACCGGCACTCCCGCACGCACCATCACTGCACATGCACTGGCACACCCGCACCCATCATCACCGCACATACACCGGCAATCCCGCACCCATCATCACCGTAAATACACCGGCAATCCCGCACCCATCATCACCGCACATGCACCGGCACTCCCGCACGCACCATCACCGCACATGCACTGACACTCCCGCACGCACCATCACTGCACATGCACCGGCAATTCCGCACCCATCATCACCGCACATACACCGGCACTCCCGCACGCACCATCAATGCACATACACCGGCAATCCCGCACCCATCATCACCGCACATACACCGGCACTCCCGCATGCACCATCACTGCACATACACCGGCACTCCTGTATGCACCATCACCGCACATACACCGGCACTCCCGCACGCACCATCACTGCACATGCACTGGCACACCCGCACCCATCATCACCGCACATACACCGGCAATCCCGCACCCATCATCACCGTACATACACCGGCAATCCCGCACCCATCATCACCGCACGTACACCGGTACTCCCGCACGCACCATCACCGCACATGCACCGGCAATCCCGCACCCATCACCGCACATACAACGGCACTCCCGCATGCACCATCACCGCACATACACCGACACTCCCGCACGCACCATCACTGCACATGCACCGGCAATCCCGCACCCATCATCACCGCACATACACCGGCACTCCCGCATGCACCATCACTGCACATACACCGGCACTCCCGCATGCACCATCACTGCACATACACCAACACTCCCGCACGCACCATCACCGCACATACACCGGCACTCCCGCATGCACCATCACTGCACATACACCGACACTCCCATATGCACCATCACCGCACATCCACCGGCACTCCCGCATGCACCATCACTGCACATACACCGACACTCCCATATGCACCATCACCCCACATACACCAACACTCCCGCACGCACCATCAATGCACATACACCGGCACTCCCGCATGCACCATCACCGCACATACACCAACACTCCCGCACGCACCATCACTGCACATGCACCGGCAATCCCGCACCCATCATCACCGCACATACACCGGCACTCCCGCATGCACCATCACTGCACATACACCGGCACTCCCGCATGCACCATCACTGCACATACACCAACACTCGCGCACGCACCATCACCACACATACACCGGAACTCTCGCACGCACCATCACTGCACATACACCTCCACTCCTGCACCCATCATCACCGCACATACACCGGCAATCCCGCACGCACCATCACCGCACATACACCGGCACTCCCACACACACATACACCGGAACTCTCGCACGCACCATCACTGCACATACATCGCCAATCCCGCACCCATCATCACCACACATACACCGGCACTCCCGCACGCACCATCACCGCAGATGCACCGGCAATCCCGCATGCACCATCACCGCACATGCACCGACACTCCCGCACACACCATCACTGCACATGCACCGGCACTCCCGCACGCACCATCACCGCACATGCACCAACACTCCCGCACGCACCATCACTGCACATGCACCGGCAATCCCGCACCCATCATCACCGCACATACACCGGCACTCCCGCATGCACCATCACTGCACATACACCGGCACTCCCGCATGCACCATCACTGCACATACACCAACACTCCCGCACGCACAATCACCGCACATACACCGGCACTCCCGCACGCACCATCGCTGCACATGCACCGGCAATCCCGCACCCACCACCGCACATACACAGACACTCCCGCACGCACCATCACAGCACATACACCGACACTCCCGCACGCACCATCAACGCACATACACCAGCACTCCCGCACGCACCATCACTGCACATACACCGGCATTACCTCAGTGACATCCCCGCTGACAGCGCGACTCCCTTCAGTTGCTGCATGGAGCTGATGGAGAGCGGCGGTGTTCTACTGCCGCTCCTGTCAGCTTCATGTAGCAGAGCTGAGAGCGTCGCGGGACCTCTGTGGATTACGTCAGACCTGGAGGGGTATTTGTGCATTTTATTAAAATGGTGAAAGAGGGTGTTTTTTTGTCTTTTATTCAAAATAAAGTATTTTTTCGGGTTTATGTGTTTATTTACTTTCACTTACAGGTTAAATATTGGGGGTGTCTCATAGACGCCTGCCATGATTAACCCCTTATTACCATGATTGCCACCGCACCAGGGCAATTTGGGATGAGCCAGGTAAAGTCCCGGACTGTCGCATGTAATTGATGCGGCAATTCCGGGCGGATGCTGGCTGATATTTTTAGATTGGGAGGGCTCCCCATAACGTGGGGCTCCCTATCCTGAGAATACCAGCCTTCAGCAGTGTGGCTTTATCTTGGCTGGTATCAAAATTGGGGGGACCGCACGCCGTTTTTTTATTTATTTATTTTACTGCACGATATAGACCCGCCCACCGGCGGCTGTGATTGGTTGCAGTGCGACAGCTGTCACTCAGCATGGGGGCGTGTCTGACTGCAACCAATCATAAGCGCCAGTGGGTGGGGAAAGCAGGGAATAGGAGATTGAATAATGGGCGGACGACATTTTCAAAATCAGGAGAAGCCGCCAGAGCTTTGTGACAGCCGTGCAGCGCCGCGCCGGTGATCGGTGAGTGAGTGAGTGTGAGAGACAGAGAGAGAGAAAGAGAGAGGAGAGTGTGTGCGTGAGTGATTTTCTGACAAGCAATGAATTTATATCACTTCTGGGCATGCTCAGAAGTAAAAACCGGCTCCGGTACATGCTTCCGACGTTTGATGCATGCCACCGGATTTGGCGTGCATAGACTTTCATTATGCACCATGCCGCACAGCGCCGCACCCGGAGCTATGCGTATTTTTGCTGCTGGCAAAAAAACGTTCCTCTCTGCGTCCTGTGCGGCCGCCGGAGTGACGATTTTTGCCGCATCCGGCAAAAAACGGATCAAACGCAAGTACATAAGGCACAATCCGGCGCTAATAAAAGTGTATGAGAAAAAAACGCACCCGGCGGCAAAAAAAAAGGATGCGCCGCACAGCAAAAAACTGATGTGTGAAAGCAGCCTTAGTTGCTGATTGTATTATTACACAGATGTTTATTTGACCGGGGTGCTGTGGACTCTTAACATTAAAATACATAACATCAATACCGAAAGAAAAAGGGTTAATCATCAGATACAAGACAAATAAGGCTTGTAGATACCCTAATTAAATTAAACTAATTAAACCCTTATTTACACAGGCCTTGCCTAAAGGCCCCGTCACACTAAGCAACATCGCTAGCAACATCGCTGCTAACGAACAACTTTTGTGACGTTGCTAGCGATGTTGCTGTGTGTGACATCCAGCAACAACCTGGCCCCTGCTGTGAGGTCGTTGGTTGTTGCTGAATGTCCTGGGCCATTTTTTAGTTGTTGCTGTCCCGCTGTGAAGCACAGATCGCTGTGTGTGACAGCGAGACAGCAACAACTAAATGTGCAGGCAGCAGGAGCCGACTTCTGCGGAGGCTGGTAACCAATGTAAACATCGGGTAACCAAGAAGCCCTGTCCTTGGTTACCCGATATTTACCTTTGTTACCAGCCTCCGCCGCTCTCACTGTCAGTGCCGGCTCCTGCTCTGTGCACATGTAGCTGCAGGACACATCGGGTTAATTAACCCGATGTGTGCTGTAGCTAGGAGAGCAGGGAGCCAGCGCTAAGCATTGTGCGCTGCTCCCTGCTCTGTGCACATTTAGCTGCAGCACACATCGGGTAATTAACCCGATGTGTGCTATAACTAGGAGAGCAGGGAGCCAGCGTTCAGTGTGCGCTGCTCCCTGTTCTCTGCACGTGTAGCTCCGTGCACTGGTAACCAAGGTAAATATCGGGTTGGTTACCCGATATTTACCTTAGTTACCAAGCGCAGCATCTTCCACGCGGCGCTGGGGGCTGGTCACTGGTTGCTGGTGAGCTCACCAGCAACTCGTGTAGCGACGCTCCAGCGATCCCTGCCAGGTCAGGTTGCTGGTGGGATCGCTGGAGCATCGCAGTGTGACATCTCACCAGCAACCTCCTAGCAACTTACCAGCGATCCCTATCGTTGTTGGGATCGCTGGTAAGTTGCTTAGTGTGACTGGACCTTAAGATGTCAAATACTATTGAAGCGCCTACATAAACCAATGTGTTGCTCCAATTCCCACACTCTAGGCACAATTAGCTACAATAAGGGGGAAAGGAAAAAAAAAAAGAGATGGACAAGGTACACTACAGTTCAAAAGTTTAGGGTCTCTTAGATATTTTTTTATTTTTGAAAGAAAAGCACTTTTTTTCTATTAAGCTACAATTAAATTAAACAGAAATACACTCTACACATTTTTAATGTGGTAAATGACTATTCTGGCTTCAAACGTCTGGTTTTTAATGCAATATCTACATAGGTGTATAGAAGCCCATTTCCAACAACCACCACTTCAGTGTTCTAATGGTACATTGTATTTTCTAACTGTGTTAGAAGGCTAATGGATGTTTTGAAATATATAAAACTGACATTCCTTTGAGCTAGTTGAGAATCTGGAGCATTACATTTGTTGGTTCCATTATACTCTCAAAATGGCCAGAAAAAGAGAACTTTCACGTGAATCTCGACAGTATTTTTGTTCTTAGAAATGAAGGATATTCCATGCGAGAAATTGCCAGGAAACTGAAGATTTCCTTCAACGGTGTGTACTACTCCCTTCAGAGGAGAGCACAAACAGGCTCTAACCAGAGTAGAAAGAAGTGGGAGGCCCCGTTGCATAACTGAGCAACAAGACAAGCACAGTAGAGTCTCTAGTTTGAAAAATCGATGCCTCACAGGTCCTCAACTGGCAGCTTCATTAAATAGTACCCGCAAAATGCCAGTGTCAACGTCTACAGTCAAAATGGCGACTCCGGGATGCTGGCCTTCAGTGCACAGTGGCAAAGAAAAAGCCATATCTGAGACTGGTTAATAAAAGGAAAAGATTAATATGGGCAAAAGAACACAGACATTAGACAGAGAAAGATTGAAAAAGTGTTATGGACAGAAAAATTGAAGTTTGAGGTGTTTGGACGCAGAACAACTGAAAAGATGCTGGAAGAATGCCTGGCGCCATCTGTCAAGCATGTTGGAGGTAACGTGGTGCTCTGGGGTTGCTTTGGAGCTGGTAAAGTGGGAGATTTGTACAAGGTAAAAGGGATTTTTGAATAAGGAAGGCTATCACTCCATTTTGCAACGCCATGCCATACCTTGTGGACAGCACTTGATTGGAGCCAATTTCATCCTACAGCAGGACAATGACCCAAAGCACACCTCCAAATTATGCACGAACTATTTAAGAAACAAGCAGGCAGCTGGTATTCTATCTGTAATGGAGTGGCCAGCCCAGTCACCAGATCTCAGCCCTACTGAGCCATTGTAAGAGCAGCTTGACCATATGGTACACAAAAAGTGCCCATCAAGCCAATCCAACTTGTGGGAGGAGCTTCTGGGAGCATGGGGTGAAATATCTCCAAATTACCTCATCAAATTAACAGCTAGAATACCAAAGGTCTGCAAAGCTGGAATTGCTGCAAAGGAGCATTCTGTGACGAAAGCAAAGTTTGAAGGAGAAAATTATTATTTCAAGTAAAAATCATTATTTCTAACCTAGTCAATGTCTGGACTATATTTTCCATTCATTATGCAACTCATTTGATAAATAAAAAAAAAAGCTAGCTCAACTCAAAATGGCATGTATGATAAGATGTGCACTGCACTATAAATTCCAAACTGTACTGTTTTATAATTTGAGATATTTGGCAAAAAATTGCAATTTCTTGAGCTACCCGCGGCATCATGGCAAATCTCTTTGAGGCAGTGCTACTCTAAAATATTTTTATTTAAAATGTGCCATACAGCCTCACATATGAAAAAGTAGAACTGTTCATAGCAGTTAAAAGAAAAAGGTTTTGGTACCGTGTTCAAAGTTCTGCGGTACATTCTGGTATCCTCCATTTTTAGTTAAAAGAAAAAGGTTTTGGTACCGTGCCTGAGGAAGAGACCTGAGATGTCTCGAAAGCTTGCTTTATAACATCATATTTTACTTTAGTTAGCCATTAAAAGGTATCACAACTCCAAAATTTTAATTTTGTTTCTCTCACTGAGAGCAATCAATCATTGTTCATAGCAGCACTTACCTTGTGCTTTTCAATCCCGTACGCATGACTGAATCATGGCTGTGGGCGGGACAGGCCCAAGCAAAGGCTGCATGAAATAAATAGCCTGTGGACAGGGCTTGATGGCTGAATGTGAACAGCCATCAATTGCCAAAATCAAGACAGGTGGAAAAACAAACCAAATTGGAGGTGCACGGCAAGGTGGGGTCAGCCACCGACCAATTCAATGAAAAAAAATAAATAAATTTGATAAATAAAAAGTATGATTTTTCATGGAAAAGACAAAATTGTCTTGGTGACCCCAAACTTTTCAACTGTAGTGTATATATGTAACATAAAACCGCAGGAGAACCACCTTCCCCAAGACAATAAGCAAACACTTTAAATTCTAAATAGAATTACTCAGCTTTCCTAAGGATAAGCATAATATCCTTATCCAACAATCTAAGGGATGATTGTTCAGGAAGCTGGTCGAGTAATAATAATTACTCCAGGCATGAATCAGGCCATAGTGTCCTCCAACATCAGAAGCGGTTATGAGGTATAAAAACAATGCTCGACACATTTCCCCATAGTTTATGATTCAGCAGGAGGCTAGAGGTATAAGAAAAGAAATACCCAATCAGATCACATAGCAGAGTAAACAGTTATACAATGCTGCAGAGTGACCATAATGCCAGATCCCCACAACAAAATAAACAGTGGTACTTGCCCAAATCAACATTGTATTCCAGAATAACCAAAGATGGATAGGAGTTCACAATGGAGACCCAAACAAGCAGTTTCCCCACATCCTAGGTTCAGGCAGCACTGACAATACAGGAGATCCGCCAGCCGTCCAGTGTGTCAGGAAACCCACAGTGATAGTCTAGGGATAATTGCCACCCCTTCCTATATATATGGGCCTAGCTCAGGTGAATAAAATAATAATGATGCCCAAAACACACCTGTTATCTGGAACAGGGAAGTGCCATTGTCACACATGCGCACACAACATGGATAAAGCTCCTAGTGTCATGAATACAATGACGCTGTCGGCGCATGCACGGCATATGCATTCCATGGAGGGGTGCATACATAATCAATGCACGTGTCCGGCATCATAAGATCATGACACCAATGGCGCATGTGCCGTTGGTGCACTCCATAATGGAGTGAGGTTTGGTCCAGAGCTTTGATGCTCCCAGATGGTCTAAGGAGCACATATCTTAATTGATGTAAAAAAATAACAAAAAATAACATAAATCCATGTTACACATTAATTCCTGCTCTGAATGTGTCAAAGGTCATCATAAGTTTGTATTTGTATACATATTGTATATGTGACTTCAGATTTTGTGTTATACTAAAGGGGGCTTTACACGCAACGACATCGCTAACGAGCTGTCGTTGGGGTCACGGAATTCGTGACGCACATCCGGCCTCGTTAGCGACGTCGTTGCGTGTGAAACGAAGGAACGACCATTAACGATCAAAATTACTCACCTAATCGTTGATCGTTGACACGTTGTTCTAATCCCAAATATCGTTGCTGTTGTAGCGACATCGCAATGTGTAAAGCCTAGGTGCGACGATGAATGAGCGCAAAAGTGACAAAAATTGCTGATCTGTGTCCCGTCGTTCATTTTCATAATGTCGCTTCTGCTGCAGATACGATGTTGTTTGTCGTTCCTGCGGCACCAAACATCGCTATGTGTGACACCACAGGAATGATGAACATCGTACCTGCGGCCGCTGGCAATGAGGAAGGAAGGAGGTGGGCGGGATATTCCGGCCGCTCATCTCCGCCCCTCCGCTTCTATTGGGCGGCCGCTTAGTGACGCCGCTGTGATCCAAACGAACCTCCCCCTTAGAAAAGAGGCAGTTTGCTGGCCACAGCGACGTCGCTAGGCAGGTAAGTATGTGTGACGGGGACTAACGATGTTGTGCGCCACGAGTAGCGATTTGCCCGTGACGCACAACCGACGGGGGCGGGTGCTTTCGCTAGCGATGTCGCTGTGTGTAAAGTGGCCTTTAGCCTGATGAAGAGACCTGAGTAGTCTCGAAAGCTTGCTATTATTACCCTCTTTTCAGTTAGCCATTAAAAGGTATCAACCACTGAGGACTCCGTTCTTTTAAAAAATATTTTTATCTCTACTGGCTAACATGGTACAAAGATATATTTTACCTGGACTAAGAATTTATACACATACATTTCATAACAGACTGTTGATAACATTTGGCAAAGATTTCTATAAGATTACATCACAAAAATAGGTCCCAGATATAGATATATATTGTTATAATACTAAATACAATCCTATATACATACATGAATAGTTATAGTTGTACCTCTACAAACACGCACACATTATATATATATATATATATATATATATATATATATATATATATATATATACACACATATATACATATATATAAAAAAAAAAAAGGAACATGCTCTAATACACCCCATAAGGGGGATCCAAACCCTTGAATTTAATAATGTAAATGTGTCCCACAAATATGGGAACACCCCAAAGGTGGGGCGAAGGCTATGAGTTTGTACAGTGATATCTTACAGGATATGCACTAAGTGGGGAGAAAACAAGCAAAAGAGTTGCTTGTTTAGTCCATCCGGAGTAACTGATCCCATTTTATAAATCCAACCAGCCTCTTTCTGAAGATCCTATCGAAATCTCCTCCTCTCATATTTGGTATCACCAACTCAATCATGGAGAAGCAAATTTGTCGGATATCACCATTGTGCATCATATTCATATGACGCGCAATACGAGTATCCCTCATGTTACGTATATCAGAAAGATGCTCATCCACACGTCTCCTAAGTTCACGTAGAGTCTTACCGACGTAATCCATAGGGCAAGAGCAAGTTGCCCTATAGATAACGGCAGATCTACAGTTGCAAAAGTCCCTCAAAAAATATTGTTTACTGGTCGATGAACTGACAAAGGATTAAAGCGGGCTTTACCCGCTACGACATCGCTCAAGTGATCTCGTTTGGGTCACGGAATTTGTGACGCACATCCAGTCGCTTTAGCGATGCTGTTGCGTGTGACACCTATGAGCGATTTTGAATCGTCGCAAAAACGTGCAAAATCACTCATCGGTGACATGGGGATCCATTTTCAAATATCGTTACTGCAGCAGTAACAAAGTTGTTCCTCGTTCCTGCGGCAGCACACATCGCTCCGTGTGACACCGCAGGAACGAGGAAGCTCTCCTTACTTGCCTCCCGGCCACAATGCGGAAGGAAGGAGGTGGGCGGGATGTTCGTCCCGCTCATCTCCGCCCCTCCGCTTCTATTGGGCGGCGGTTCAGTGACGCTGCTGTGAGGCTGAACGAACCGCCCCCTTAGAAAGGAGGTGGTTCGCCGGTCACAGCGACGTCGCAGGGAAGGTAAGTCCATGTGATGGGTCCGGGTGATGTTGTGCGACACGGGCAGAGATTTGCCCGTGTCGCATAACCGATGGGGGCGGGTACGCATGCTGGCGAGACCGGTACAGATATCGCAGTGTGTAAAGCGGCCTTTAGGCACACTGGGCGTTTTTGCAGCGTTTTTTAGCTGCAGATTTGCCTTGGTTTTATGCAAATCCATGCTAATAAAATGCGGCTTTTTAAAGTCCTATCAAAGTCTATGAGATTTCTAAAATCTCATGCACACACAAATAAGATTTTTTTCCTGATGGTTGTGTGAAATACCTCCAGTTTTGCTGCGTTATGAAAAGAATGAGCAATTAATTCTGTTCAGAGCTTTTGCTACGGTTTTCACCCTAGTGACAGGGGAACTCGCAGATACCCTGGATCGGCAGGTCTAGCCGGGTTAAAAAAAGAACACGGTTAGGCCCGGAATTGATCCAGGGTATCTGGTTGGCACTTAAATGGTGGTGGGGATAGGGAGATTGGAGCAGGTGCACTATACTTACCGAATCACTGGTGCGGCTGTACGCTCCCGTGGCTCCTCCACTTCCCCGCTCACTACATATTCACTGCTTTCATCTGTGATTGGTTGCAGTCAGACGCGCCCCCAGCATCTGACTGGTGGAAGAGGGGGTGTAATACTATTGTATGTACTGAGAATTTCGATTGCGTTAGGGCAATGACAACCAGAGACGAGTTCTTGGTGCAAAGATGTTTATAATATGTAACCAACAAGATGTACATAAACGGAACAAAACACAGTAGAACATAAAACACAGGAAATACCTTCCAGGATCGGAGCGGAGGGGAATTCCCGGGGCCACGCACCGGACTCCCCCAGGGAGACCACCAAGAGCGAACCCCTATACAGGGACTGTCTGGCAATCACCCCAGAAGGCCTAAATGCGCAGCAGCCGGGACACAAAGGGCAATAGGTATAGTCCAAAAATGTCCGTACGGGATGATAGTCCAAAGTGGTAACGAACCGGAAGGAACTGGGCAGAAGTGCTGAGCAAAGACGGCAGACGGAGTCCGGGCACAGCTTGATGAGACCAGGTGAAGTCCAGAGTCGGTGTCGGTTGTCTTTCAGGAGGATCCAAATGTCAATCAGGAACCAAGAGCAGCAAAGCAGGAGTACACAGCAAGCAGTATACTCAGGCACTGGACTAAGCTTAGGGGCGGCCTTTTAAACAGATGGACAGGAAGTAGGGCAACAGAACAGCAAACTCCATGTTAACAAAGGGCAAGCTCATTCAAAAGAAAACTGGAAAACCCGGAACTCTGACAGTACTCCCCCCCCCAGAAACGGCCTCAGGACGGATCAGGGCCTGGCTTGTCCGGGTACCGCCGATGAAACTGAGCAACCTTCCGGGGCGCACGAATGTTACCCATGGGTTCCCAGGAATCGTCTTCGGGGGAGTACCCCTGCCAACGTACCAGATACTGAAGCCGACCCCGATGGAGCCGGGAGTCAATAATGTCCTCAACCACGAACTGCTCCTGGCCGTCAACCATCACAGGCGGAGGAGGAGGCACGATACGGCCATGAAACGGATTAGGGGAGACAAGTTTGAGTAGCGAAACGTGAAAGACCGGGTGTACCTTCAAATGGTGCGGCAACCTCAGCCGACAGGCAACAGGACTCACGATCCCGGTGATCCTAAACGGACCGATGAATTTCTGCCCCAGCTTCTGCGAAGGAACACCCAATTTCAGGTTTTTGGTGGATAACCACACCGAGTCCCCTATCTTATACATGGGTGCCTGTTTCCGGTGAGTGTCTGCCGACTTCTTGTAACGCTCCTGAGCCGAAGCCAAAGAGTCCTTTAAAACCTCCAGATTCTGTCGTAGCTCCGTCACTCTGTCCTCCACCGCTGGCACCGAAACCGCCACCGGTGACCTAGGCAAAACATTCGGATGGTAACCCAAGTTAGCGAAAAAGGGCGTTACCTTAGTGGAGCTGCTCTGAGTGTTGTTATACGAGAACTCCGCCAAAGGAAGCAGCTTCAACCAATCATCCTGCAGATGGCTGACATAACAACGTAGGTACTGCTCCAGGGTTTGATTAGTCCGTTCGGTTTGCCCATTTGTCTGAGGATGGTATGCAGAAGACAAACAGACATCAATACGGAGTGCCGAACAAAACCCCTTCCAGAATTTAGACGTGAACTGCACGCCCCGGTCAGAGATGATCTCATCTGGTACCCCATGCAGTCGAAATACATTCTGGATAACCAAATCCACTGTCTCTGCGGCTGAGGGAAGACCGGTACATGGAATAAAGTGAGCAGCTTTGGTCAACCGATCCACCACCACTAAAATGGTATTATTACCGCCTGAGACTGGCAACTCCACAATAAAATCCATTGAGATGGATCCCCAAGGGCGAGATGGTAAGGGTAACGGTTGAAGGAGTCCCGTAGGAGCCACACGAGGGACCTTGCACCGGGCACAAACCACACATGAGTGGACATAGTCTTTCACATCCTTTAAACAGGTTGGCCACCAGAAAAAACGACTCAGAAATTCCTGCGTCTTCTGTACCCCCCTATGACCTGCCAACACGGAGTCATGGACCAATTTGAGAACCCGAAGTCTTACAGCCTCCGGGACATAAATACGTCGCTCTCTCAACCACACACCATTCCGAAGGACAAGAGTCACATCATTCGGGGGGGCAGCAAGAAATACGTCACCATCATAGGCCAGCTTGATGTCCTTCCACAAGTCCTGGTCCTGAATTACTCCAACGAAATTGGCATCAGATAACACGGTCTGAGACGGGGTTCCAGGCACGGAGTCCATGGCGTGGATTCGGGACAAGGCATCGGCTTTCCCATTACGTGAACCTGGACGGTATGTAACGATAAAATTGAACTGGTTAAGGAACAAGCTCCAACGGGCTTGCCGTGGAGACAGGCACCTGGCAGATTTAAGGAATTCCAGGTTACGATGGTCTGTGAGAACTATCACTTGCTGCGCTGCTCCCTGTAAGTGGTGTCTCCATTCCTTAAAAGCTGCAATAATCGCCAACAATTCCTTGTCCGCAATGTCATAGTTCCTTTCTGCAGGGGACAACCGGCGAGAAAAGAAAGCACACGGATGCAAGAGACTCTTGTCCCCAGTTCTTTGGGAAAGGATAGCCCCTAACGCATAATTGGAAGCGTCGACTTCCACAATAAAGGGGAGTGCGGGATTCGGGTGTATTAGTATTAGTGCTGAGGTAAAACAAACCTTGAGACGATTGAAAGCTTCCTGGGCCTGGGCGGACCACACAAACTTCTGTCCTTTCTTGGTTAACAGAGTAATAGGACGGACGATCTCTGAAAAGTTACGGATAAAGCGTCTGTAAAAGTTGGCAAAACCGACAAAGCGTTGTACCTCCTTGATGTTTCCCGGTTCCGGCCAGTCTAGAATTGCTTGTATCTTGCCAGACTCCATGTTCAGTCTCTGAGGAGAGATGACATATCCTAAAAATTGTATTTTTGAGCAATGGAATTCGCACTTCTCCAATTTAATATACAGGTGGTTATCCCTCAGTCGGGTAAGTACTGTCTTGACGTGCTCCTGGTGTTCCTGTAGGGAATCAGAAAAGATTAAGATATCATCCAGGTAAATCACCATGAATTGGTCCATTATATCCCTGAAAATATCATTGACTAGGTGTTGGAAAGCCGCAGGAGCGTTACAAAGTCCAAAAGGCATCACTAGGTACTCATAATGTCCATACCGACATCTGAACGCTGTCTTCCACTCGTCTCCGGGACGTATGCGGAGTAGATTATATGCCCCACGGAGATCCAATTTAGTGAATATCTTTGCCTGTTGGACTCTCTCCAATAGCTCAGGAATCAACGGTAACGGATACCGGTTCCGGATGGTTATCTTATTTAGTTCCCGGTAGTCGATACAAGGTCTCAGAGTCCCCTCTTTCTTTTTTACAAAAAAGATGGGTGCCCCTGCTGGTGAGGTAGAAGGGCGAATAAATCCCTTGGCTAGACTTTCATCGATGTAATCCTTTAGTGCTTCTAACTCAGGTGCCGCCAACGGGTAGACATGACCAAACGGGATCTCTGCCCCTGGGAGTAAGTCTATGGGACAATCATACGGTCTATGCGGGGGAAGCCGATCTGCTTTTCTTTTGTCGCATATATCAGCGAAGTCATGATAAACCGGGGGTAGAACAGGTACCTTTACAGTGCCCTCCGCATTCGGTGTTACTGGAACCGGTACAGTTGGACTAATGGTCGGACCACTCTGCGGTGGGAAGGATATTTCTTTAGTCTCCCAATCGATGACTGGATTTGTAGACCGCAGCCACGGAATTCCTAAAATTATCGGAAAATGGGGAGAAGAAATTAACATGAAAACAAGGGTCTTCTGCTGACCTGGCTTCATCACACATTCTAGGGGTACTGTTTCCCGATCAACTGGTCCAGAAACTAATGGAGATCCGTCTACCGTCTCCATGGTAACCGGTGAGGATCTTTGTTGTGTCTGGATACCGTGTTTCCTGGCAAAAGAAGAGTCCATGAAATTTCCCCCTGCCCCAGAGTCTATCATAGCAGATGTTGGAATTAACTGTCCCTCCCACCGTATCTGAATGGGAAGCGAGCAATGGGTGTATTTCCCTTCTGAGTCCTTAGGTGAAGTTGACATTACAGTCAAGGGAAATACCGCATCCAGGTGTCCACTTGCCTCAGAGATATCGGACTCTGCGTCCGTGTTGTCACACTCTGCCATGGCCGCCAATACCTTATTTGGGCGATTATGACGTTTTGGGCAGTCAATCAGGAAATGGTCCGATTGACCGCAATAGAAACACAAACGCTCACGGAGCCGGTGTTCACGACGTTCGTTGGTCTCTCGCTTTTGTAGAGAGTCCACTTGCATAGGAACATCCTCGGCCTCCCGTGGCGTCCTGTGAGCGGGTTCTCTGGAAGGAAACGCAAAGTTGGTTACCCGGTTTACAGCTGCCCATTTTTCCTGTCTACGTTCCGTCAAGCGGGTATCGATACGCACACAGTGTTGGAGAAACAGTTCAAAATCCCCTGGAGATTCGGAACGAGCTAACTCGTCCTTGATGGTACCGGACAAACCTTTTCTGAAAACTGACAATAACGCATTGTTTCCCCAGTCGGTGTCTACCACTAACCTCTTGAACTCAGTGGCGTATTCAACGACAGACCGCTTTCCCTGACGTAAGGAAAGGAGAGCCGATTCAGCGGTAGCACGGCGATTCGGATCATCAAACATTTGCGCCATTGCTGTTAAAAAGTCATCCAGGTGATTTAAACGGATATCACGATTCTCTATCATAGGATTAGCCCAAGCCAGTGCTCGGGAGGTTAACAACATGATGATGCATAACACTTTTGACCGGTCAGAACGGTAATAATCAGCATGTACATCAAAAAACAGTATACACTGGTTAACAAATCCACGAAACTGACTACGATCACCACTGAAACGAAACGGGGGTAACCTAGGCATACCGGCAGCTGATACGGACGTAGTGGGGGCGGCTTCCTGAGCCTCCACTCTGGTTTGCAAATCCTGAATAGCCGGACCCAGTACCTGGTGATCATGGCCCAGCTGTACCTCCACATCTCTAAGCTTAGTTTGCACCGCCTCCATCTCCTGCTGCAAGGAGTTAATCATGGAAAAAAGCTGATCTACTCGTGTCTCAGTCATTGCCCCAGCGAAATCCTTTTAGGGCCTGAGTATAATGTAATACTATTGTATGTACTGAGGATTTCGATTGCGTTAGGGCAATGACAACCAGAGACGAGTTCTTGGTGCAAAGATGTTTATAATATGTAACCAACAAGATGTACATAAACGGAACAAAACACAGTAGAACATAAAACACAGGAAATACCTTCCAGGATCGGAGCGGAGGGGAATTCCCGGGGCCACGCACCGGACTCCCCCAGGGAGACCACCAAGAGCGAACCCCTATACAGGGACTGTCTGGCAATCACCCCAGAAGGCCTAAATGCGCAGCAGCCGGGACACAAAGGGCAATAGGTATAGTCCAAAAATGTCCGTACGGGATGATAGTCCAAAGTGGTAACGAACCGGAAGGAACTGGGCAGAAGTGCTGAGCAAAGACGGCAGACGGAGTCCGGGCACAGCTTGATGAGACCAGGTGAAGTCCAGAGTCGGTGTCGGTTGTCTTTCAGGAGGATCCAAATGTCAATCAGGAACCAAGAGCAGCAAAGCAGGAGTACACAGCAAGCAGTATACTCAGGCACTGGACTAAGCTTAGGGGCGGCCTTTTAAACAGATGGACAGGAAGTAGGGCAACAGAACAGCAAACTCCATGTTAACAAAGGGCAAGCTCATTCAAAAGAAAACTGGAAAACCCGGAACTCTGACAGGGGGCCTTTTGTATTCTATTTCAAATAAAGGATTTTTTAGGTGTTTGTGTTTATTTCTTTTCATTTACAGATTGGTGATAGGGGGGTGGGTGTCTCAGACGCCTGCCATTAACAATCTAGGGCTTAGTCGCAGCTATGAGTTGCAATTAATCCCTTATTACCCCGATTGCCACCACACCAGGGAAATTCGGGAAGAGCTGGGTGAAGTGCTGGGATTGTCGCATCTAATGGATGTGACAATCCTGGGTGTCTGTTTTTAGGCTGGGTCTCTCCAGCCTGAGATAACCAGTTCCCAGCTGTGGGCTTTATCTTGGCTGAGTATCAATATTGGGGGGACCGCACGCTGTTTTTTTTTAAATTATTTCTATAAATTAAAAATCAGCATGGGGTCCCTCTTATTTTGATACCAAGCCAAGATAAAGCACACAGCTGGGGGCTGCAGCTTGTAGCTGTAGGATTTATCTGTGCTGGGGGGGGGAATCCTACTTTATTTATTTTTTACTATACAATAGACCCACAGACTCATGGGGAGGGAGCAGTGAATATGCATGAGGCTAATTAGCAGCAACGAAAGTAGGAGGAGCCGCGGGAGCAGGTATGGATGATCCTAGAATGTATGGGCTCCTGTCACGCTGGGTGTGGGGAGAGACACCAAGCAATTTGACTCCAGGGAATAAGGGAGGCTGAAACACAAAAAGAGGGGGGTAACCAGGGTCTCCTGCACTGACCCTGACAGTGGGGGGCCCTGCGCTTGCCCTCAAACCACAGGTACTTATAAGGGTTAGGAGGTGTGGCCTGCCAACGTGCCCCTGTCTCCTAGCCAGGCCCTTGGACTAAATCCCACCAATCCACGGAGGGGAAAAAACCCCCCACAAAAATAAACGGCAAAAGGGGAAAAACAACAACTTATTTTGAGAGGGAATTTTCAGAATAAACAGCCACAGTAGTCTGAAGCCACATGCACTCCTGAGCAAGTAACTTCAGCAAGGGAAGAGTATAACCCGCCCTGGAGGAGTGAGAGGCCCCACGTTATAAAGGCCTTTAATTACCAGCTGGAGGAAAGGCTCCTCCAACATGGCAAGGAAACAGAAAAAAAAAACCTAAAATAAAGCCTTAAAAGAGTCTAAATAAGTCTATTAACGTCTGGACGATCGCCGGGTCCTTCGGCACCTGGTCCCAGCAGCAGCACCTGAAGGTCCAGACACATCCATGACCTTCCATGGGCATGACCAGCTGTGTTAGTGGGTGTGAATGGCTTGGTTAGTGAGCTTGGTGAGGTTTTCTCCCTTCCACTACAATCATGCTTCGCCCCCCTGACCCCCATGTGATAGGGTCCTGTTGAATGACGTCATACCTGGAAGTAGCCCATACACTCTAGTATCTACCTGAGACTGGTAAGTCTAGCACGCCTGCTTTACTTTTTAATTTTTTCTTTCTACCATTTTTTTTTTTTTTACTACCAGAGTGCTGGATCCAGGTCAATACCGTACTGGCCCAGCACTTGAAACCTTGCTGGTCTTGACATCACAGGAAAAAACGCTGTACAAACGCCACAGAAACCGCATCAAAACCGCAGATGACTCCCAGGAGACATCCTGCCACAAGATCAGGTTTTGCTCAGGAAAAAACGCTGCAAAAACATCACTTAAATGGTGGTGGGGATAGGGAGATTGGAGCAGGTTTTCCTGTCTAGCCATGTACCAAAATGTCATGGTCCCTGACATAGGCTATGAACTAGAAGATCTCCTAGGGACCGCCCCCGCTTATAAGGGATACAAAATGCCTCAGTGTTTTTTTGTTTTTATTTATAATCCCAAAAACTTACTCAGATTGGGAATCCTAGGTGCCTATGATACACATGACACCCTGATTAAAGATCTCTCTGTACCGAGCCTACACCGTATGCAGAATTATTAAGCACGTTGTATTTTAGAGGATTTTTAATTATTGATAAACCACTATGTTCTCAATCAACCCAAAAGACTCAAATATCAAAGCTTAATATTTTTGGAAGTTGGAGTGTGTTTTTTTTAGATTTGGCTATCTTAGGAGGATATCTGTTTGTGCAGGTAACTATTAGGCTTGTGTGCACACGCTGCGTTTTTATTACGCTGCGTTTTTGGCCGCTAAAAACGCACAAAAACGCACCCTCGGCAAAAAACGCATGCGTTTTTACCGCAATTTGGTGCGTTTTTGGCTGCGTTTTTGATCTCTGCGTTTTTCCAATGCATTGCATGGGGGGAAAAACGCAGAAAAACGCAGGAAAGAATTGACATGTCCATTTTTTTTTTAAGCTCAAAAACGCAGCTTAAAAAAAAAGTTGTGTGCGGACAGCAAAAATGAAAACGCAGACTTTGCTGGGCAAGCAAAGTCATGCAGTTTTGAGGCCAAAACCACACCCGAAAAACGCGCAAAAACGCCACGAAAAACGCACTGTGTGCACATAGCCCTACTGTGCAGAATTATTAGGCAACTTAATAAAAAACAAATATATTCTTATCTCACTTATTTTCACCAGGTAAACCAATATAACTGCACAAAATATAGAAATAAACATTTGACATGCAAAAACAAACCCAAAAAATTAGTGACCAATATAGCCACCTTTCTTTATGATGACACTCAACAGCCTACCATCCATAGATTCTGTCAGTTACTTGATCTGTTTACGATCAACATTGCGTACAGCAGCCACCACAGCATCCCAAACACTGTTCCGAGAGGTGTACTGTTTTCCCTCCCTGTAGATCTTACATTTTATGAGGGACCACAGGTTCTCTTTGGGGCTCAGATCAGGTGAACAAGGGGGCCATGTCATTATTTTTTCATCTTTTAGACCTTTACTGGCCAGCCACGCTGTGGAGTAGTTGGATGCATGTGATGGAGCACTGTCCTGCATGAAAATCATGTTTTTCTTGAACAATCCCGACTTCTTCCTGTACCACTGCTTGAAGAAGTTGTCTTCCAAAAACTGTCAGTAGGTCTGGGAGTTAAGCTTCACTCTATCCTCAACCCGAAAAGGTCCCACAAGTTTGATACCAGCCCATACCAGTACCCCACCTCCAGCTTGCTGAGCTCTCTGCCATTTACTGATCCAACCTCTGGCCCATTAAGAGTTACTCATTTCATCAGTCCATAAAACCTTTGAAAAATCAGTCTTAAGATATTTCTTGGTCCAGTCTTGACATTTTATCTCATGTTTCTTGTT
The DNA here is from genome assembly GCF_048569485.1 of Anomaloglossus baeobatrachus. Lineage (NCBI taxonomy): Eukaryota > Metazoa > Chordata > Amphibia > Anura > Aromobatidae > Anomaloglossus > Anomaloglossus baeobatrachus. The sequence continues at coordinate 327,158,622 of NC_134354.1, forward strand.
CAAAGGTGGTCGTTTTTCAGCCTTCCTTACCTTGGCCATGTCCCAGAGTATGGCACACCTTGTGCTTTTTGATACTCCAGTAACATTGCAGCTCTGAAATATGGCCAAACTGGTGGCAAATGGCATCTTGGCAGCTTCACGCTTGATTTTCCTCAATTCATGGGCAGTTATTTTGTGTCTTTCTTGGCCAACACGCTTCTTGCGACTCTGTTGGCTATTTGCCATGAAACGCTTGACTGTTCGTTGATCACGCTTTAAAACTTTGGAAATTTCAATACTGCTGCATCCCTCTGCAAGACATCTCACAATTTTGGACTTTTCCGAGCCCCTCAAATCTCTCTTCTGACCCATTTTGCCAAAGGAAAGAAAGTTGCCTAATAATTAAGCACACCTTATATAGGGTGTTGATGTCATACCACACCCCTCCTCATTACAGAGATGCACATCACCTGATTTACTTAATTGGTAGTTGGCTCTCAAGCCTATACAGCTTGGAGTAGGACAACATGTATAAAAATCATGTGATCAAAATACTCATTTGCCTAATAATTCTGCACCCAGTGTAGTAAAGATTGTCTATCCCTACTGCCAACAAACCAAACGGATTCATTAAGAATCTTCTTGGGATAACCCCTTTCCAAAAACCTCTCTAAGAGGTTGGTAGCTTGGCTTTTGAAGTCACATTCTTTGGTGCAGTTCCTCCACAACTGGAGGAACTGCCCCTTTGGAATGCCCCTTTTGAGGGGAAATGGATGGTTACTATGCCACAACAATAATTAATTAGTTGCCAAAGGCTTCCGGAAGATAGAAGTTTGGAGTCTCCCATTTTCACTTCTACTAATAGTTAGATCTAAAAATGAGATACTTTGTGGATCAAAGGAGTATGTGAACCTAAGGCCCAAATATTCTAAAATTCTAATTAAGGGACTGAACAAATTGCCAGAATTCCAATACAGAACCGGACCAAAGGATGAGGATGTAATCAATGTATCGGACCCAAAGTCCAACACATTGATGACAGCTCCCATCCTCTCCACCAAAAACCACCGTTTTCTCCTACCAGCCCAGGAATAGGTAAGCATAACTGGGGGCACACGGGATCCCCATAGCTGTACCCCTGAGCTGGTGGAATTACTTGGTGTTAAAGAGGAAATAATTAAAGTTTAGCACAAAATGCAGTAACTCCTCAACAAAGACATTATGTTCAGTGCATTCCCTCTCCCGTATTTTAAAAAAATGCCGAACCCCCATTGTGCCCAAATCATGAGGAATGGAACTATAAAGCACCTCCACATTAAGAGAGGCAAGTATGGTATTTGGTTCAATATAGATATCCTCTAATAACTGGAGGAGTGAGGTGTGTCCCGAACACACGATGGAAGTGCAGTAACATAGGGACGCAAATTTTGTGAAATTGAGTCTATGCTTGCCACAGTGGGTCTCCCTTTAAGTGAATCAAGGCCCTTATGCACTTTAGTCAGTGCATAGAACACAAGGATGTTGGGTGAGTGAAGTACAAGGAATTCATACTCCTGTTTCGATATAAGCTTTCCCGATTTTGCCTTTTCCAAAATAGAGTAGGACATCAGTATAGGCTTTGGTGGGATCAAGTGGTAAAATCTCAGATGTCACGGTTAAACAAAATGGCCTGACACAGGGCAAGATATCCAGGGTGGTCCAAGATAACAAGGTTGTCACCCTTATCAGAGGGTGTTATGATGATTTTTCTCACGCTTTCTTCCCTAGATAGATTGGATATGGTGTCCAGGTTGGAATATGGAACCTTAAGGGCACGTTACACGCTACGATTTATCAAACGATATGTCGTTAGTGACGCACATCTAGCCTCGTTTGACATATCGTAGCGTGTAACACAAATGAGCGACTGTGAATGAGCAAAAATACTCACCTTATTGTTGCTCGCTGACACGTCGCTTATTTTCAAAAAATCTAACGTCCTTCTGTGCTCCGGTTGTTCATCGTTCCCGAGGCAGCACACATCGCTCCGTGTGACACCCCAGGAACGATGAACTGCAGCTTACCTGCGACCTGCCAATGCAGAAGGAAGGAGGTGGGCGGGATGTTTACGTCCCGCTCATCTCCGCCCCTCCGCTTCTATTCGCCGCCCGCTGTATGATGTCGCTGTGACGCAGAAACGTCCCTCCCCCTTCAGGAAGAGGATGTTCGCCGCCCACAGCGAGGTCATTTGGAAGGTAAGTACGTGTGACGGGGGGTTTACGACTTTGTGCGACACGGGCAAGAAATTGCCCATGCCGCACAAACGATGGGGGCGGGTGCGATCGCACAAGAAAATCAACACTAGTACACCCCTGACTAGGGGGCATTTCTTTTTTTTCTAGGTCGTTTTAGATCAGTAAATGGACCTAAACCCCTATCCTTAGAATTTTCTCTGAGAAGTTCAGTGAGTGTTTGATAACACTTCAAGTCTTCATCAGAGATGCCAAGTGCCCTATATTGTTCAGCATTATATTGTTGAAAAAAACTATTTCTATTTGAGTTTACGCCCAAATAAATGGACATCTTTAATCCACCTGAACCGGTCAAAGGGATAAGTAGGCATAAAATTAAGGCCCTTCTGTAAAATAGCATATTCATAACGTGAGATAACCTGTCCTGATAAATTTAGAACCTGCTCCTGCCCTCTGGTGTTCATTTCCAAAGATAATAGTTTCCCATGGTTCTCTGTTCTATTAGTAGAGGTCTAAATGGGAGTCTCCCAACTTCTACCTTCAGGAAGCCGACGGCAACTAATTCTTTATTAGCATGGCATAGTCATCATCCACTTACCCTCAAAAAGGAGCATTCCAAAGGGGCAGTTCCCCCGGTTGCGATTTCAATAGCCAAGCCACCAACCTCTGAGGGTTTTTTGGATAGGGGTTATCCTAAGAAGTTTCTTATTGAATCCCTTGGGTTTGCTGGGAGCAGGGATAGACAATCTTTACTAACCCTGGTACAGAGAGATCTTAATCAGGGTGTCATGCGTATCTAAGGCACCTGTGATTCCTAATCAGAGTGAGTTTTCGGGATTATAAAAAAAAAACAAAAAAAACAAAAACACTATATAGTGTTCTCTGTACATTGTCCTGAGAAAGGACGGATATGTCCCTGAAACACGTAGACCTGTGAAAATAAAGAAAAGGTATTTACTAACATCATCTGGACTCCTGTGGTTTGGCGCGGTATTTAAACCTGCTTTTCTCCTGCCTTCTGAATTGTTTCCTCGCTGCGGGACCGCTGCCTCCGACGCTATCCATATGCTCTAAAAGGGGTTGTGACTGGCACAACCCTACCAGGTTAGTGTTCCTGCTAACATTTACCACCACGTGTTATACCGGGTAAGACCCTATTTGCGCCTTATCTTTCCACAGCTTCTCTTGCCTTTTGGTATCAGAATACGGGAACCCTGCGCCGATTGTTTTATTCATTTATTTTTATACCATGATACTCACCCGCAGACATTTGCACTGATTTCCCCGCCAACGGTCATCCTGGCTCCTGTGATTGGTTGCAGTCACAGGACACGCAGCCACTCAGGGTGGGGGCACAAGTGTGACTCCGGCCATACAGTGCGCTCACACAAACAGTATGACTTGGGCATGTATTATTTGCATGTAGTTCTATGCAGCTACACGCTCGTGTCCGGAGAATGTGCGGCTGCCAGGTAATGCGATGCGAGACTCATGCGAGTCATACGGCTTGTGTGAGCGCAACGTAAGGCCAGATTCACACTTGCGTGAGTCTCGCATCGCATCACCCAGCAGCCGCACACTCACCGGACAGGAGTGGATAGGCTGCATGTAGGTCTATGCAGCTGCACGCTTCTGTCCGGAGAGTGTAGCTGCCAGGTGATTCAATGCGAGACTTGTGTGAGTGATACGGTTCGTGTGAGCGCACCGTAAGGCCGGAGTCACGTCCATGAGTCACGCATCGCATCACCCGACATGGCCTGACACTCTCCAGACACAAGCATGCAGCTCCACAGTACATGCAGCCGACCCGCTCCTGTCAAGAGAGTCTGCGCGGCCGTGCTGGGTGATGCGATGCGAGACTCGTGCAAGTCCCTTGCAAGTGTGACTCCGGCCTAAGAGGAAATCGCATGCAGCTTTTTTTTTTTTTTTAATTATTATTTAAATAAATAAAATGAAAAAAAGACGTGTGGTCCCCCCAATTTTCAAACGCAGCCAAGATAAAGCTTACAGCGCAAGCTGTATACTCAGGCAGGGGAGGTCCAGCCTAAAAATATCAGACTTCAACTGCCCGGAATTGTCACATCCATTAGATGCGACAATCCTGGAGCTTTACCTCACTCTTCCAGATTGCCCTGGTACGGTGACAATTGGGGTAATAAGGAGTTAATGGCAGCCCACAGCAGCCACTAAGTCTTGGATTAGTAATGGCAGAGTCTATGACACCCAGTTACTAATTAGTATATGACAGTAAGTAAACAGACACCAAAAAAATCCTTTATTTGGAATAAAATACAAAACCCAACCCTCTTTCACCACTTTATTAACCCCAATACACCCTGCATGTTCGACGTAATCCACACGAGGTTCGACGACGATTCCAGCTCTGCTACATCTGAATATCGCTGTGCGCTCCAGAGAATGAATGAGCCACGGTGACTCATTGCAGTCAGATGTGGTCACAAAATCACAAAGGCCAGGCCGGCCATTGGGCGGGGAAAGCAGTGCGGAGTGCATATGGACGAGCAATGATGAGCTGAGGCCATGGGAGCAGCGGACAGCCACGCAATAGCAGTGGACAGCCGTGCGGGAGCAGCAGACCGCTGTGACAGAGCCTCTAAGTATGAAGTGCTCGCTTCAATCTTATTTTTAATTTTTTTTTTTTTTAAATTTCTCGAGTGCTAGATCTGGATCAAACAGCCATAATTCTGGGCCCGGCACCCGGGAAACGTTGAAACCTCGTGGATTTGAACTTTTAGGCTACTTTCACACATCCGGTTTGAGCAGTGCGGTTCAATCCGGCTGTGAAACCTATGCAACGGATGCGGCGAAAACACCGCATCCTTTGCATAAGTTTTTACATGCGGCCCGTTCGTTTTTTTCCGGTTGCGGCACGCTACTGAGCATGCGCAGTGGAAGAAACCGCATGCGGCGGCAGGATGCATTTTTTTCCGCATCGCGCCGCATCCGGCGTCCATAGGCATGCATTGAAAATTGCGCCGCAGCGGCATGATGCGGCGCGATGCGGTTGTTATGCCAGAGCAAAAAACGTTGCAGGCAACTTTCCATCCGGCCGCGGCATCGGCTAGATCTGCCGCATGCGGCAAAAACCGGACCGAACGCAAGCCCATGCGGCACAATACGGCACTAATGTAAGTCTATGCAAAAAAACCCGCAACCGGCGGCAAAAAAAACAGTTGCGGTTTTTCTGCAGAGCGCCGCATTGTGCCGCAGAGCAAAAACCGGATGTGTGAAAGTAGCCTTACAGTCCGGGTCTGCCCAGCTCTACTCATAGACTCCCCCCTCTCTTTTTGGAAATTTCCCATATTTATGGGACACATTTACAATATTAAAATTTTATATTATTGTATCTTTACAGACAAGTGTTTTGATCCCCCCTATGGGGTGTATTAGAGCAGGTTTCTTTTTTTATTTTTTTGTTTACATACACACAGATATACACACACACACTATATTATATAATATATATATATATATATATATATATATATATTTATATATATACACATATATACATATACACACACACATTATACACACATTATATATATATATATATATATATATATATATATATATATATATATATATATATATATATATATATATATATATATACATACATATATATATATATATATATATATATATATATATACATACACATATATATATATATATTATATATATACATATATATATACACACACAAATATTTTGTGATGTTGCACCTTGCAACCTCGGGGGTACTCACTCAGCATGTGTGCTTCAGGTATACACGGGAGGCACTTCCTTAGGCTGGAAACACATCTATGCGAGTAAAATCGGTCCGAGTTGGCTGAAAAAAACTCGGCTGATTTTAGTTCACGTTAGGTCCGAGTGCAACGCAAGTGCGATGCTTTTTCTGAATAAATTAATGATTTTACTAGCGTGTGTAATGCGTATTTTTTACTATGTCATCTGCCATTCAGCTCTGCTACATGGCCGCTGACAGCAGACACAGACAGCCATGTAGCAGAGCTGAATGGCAGATGACAGCAGACACAGACAGAGCCGCACGATCAGAATGAACTCGGGTTAACTTCCCCCGACTTCATTGTCATGCTGCGGCTCTGTCTGTGCCGCGTCCTGATTAGCGGTCACCAGTGAAGGACTCACCGGTGACCGCTAATCCCCTGAGTGACTGAAGTTAGCAGCCCTCTCTCATACTCACCGATCCCCGGCGCGGCGCTGCACGGCATTCACACTGCTGCTGCGGCTTTTACTATTTTGAAAAAGCCGGCCGCTCATTAAACAATCTCGTATTCCCTGCTTTCCCCGCCCACCGGTGCCTATGATTGATTGCAGTGAGACACGCCCCCACGCTGAGTGACAGGTGTCTCATTGCACCCAATCACAGCAGCCGGTGGGTGTGTCTATACTGTGCAGTGAAATAATTAAATAATTAAAAAAAACGGCGCGCGGTCCCCCCCAATTTCAATACCAGCCAGATAAAGCCATACGGCTGAAGGCTGGTATTCTCAGGATGGGGAGCTCCACGTTATGGGGAGCCCCCCAGCCTAACAATATCAGCCAGCAGCCGCCCAGAATTGCCGCATACATTAGATGCGACAGTTCTGGGACGGTACACGTCTCTTCCCGATTTGCCCTGGTGCGTTGGCAAATCGGGGTAATAAGGAGTTAATGGCAGCCCATAGATTAATCATGTCAGGCGTCTCCACGAGATACCTTCCATGATTAATCTGTAAGTTACAGTAAATAAACACACACACACACCTGAAAAATCCTTTATTAGAAATGAAAAACACTAACAAATTCCCTGGTTCACCACTTTAATAAGCCCCAAAAAGTCCTCCATGTCCGGCGTAATCCAGGATGGTCCAGCGTCGCTTCCAGCTCTGCTGCATGGAGGTGACCGGAGCTGCAGAAAACACAGCCGCTCCTGTCAGCTCCACGCAGCAACTGAGGTGAGTATCGCGATCAGCTGAGCCGTCACTGAGGTTACCCGCTGTCACTGTTGGAGGATCCAGCGGTGGCCGCGGGTAACCTCAGTGACAGCTCAGCTGATCGCGATACTCACCTCAGTTGCTGCATGGAGCTGACAGGAGCGTCGGTGTCTTCTGCAGCTCCTGCCACCTTCATGCAGCAGAGCTGGAAGCGACGCTGAACCATCCTGGATTACGCCGGATATGGAGGTCTTTTTGGGGCTTATTAAATTGTTGAACCAGGGAATTTGTTAGTGTTTTTATTTCTAATAAAGGATTTTTTCGGGTGTGTGTGTTTATTTACTGTAACTTAAAGATTAATCATGGAAGGTATTTCAGACGCCTGACATGATTAATCTAGGACTTATTGTCAGCTACGGGCTGCCAATAACTCCTTATTACCCCGATTTGCCAACGCACCAGGGCAAATCGGGAAGAGCCGGGTACAGTCCCAGAACTGTCGCATCTAATGTATGCGGCAATTCTGGGCGGCTACTGACTGATATTGTTAGGCTGGGGGGCTTCTCATAACGTGCAGCTCCCCATCCTGAGAATACCAGCCTTCAGCTGTATGGCTTTATCTGGCTGGTATTAAAATTGGGGGGGACCGCACGCCGTTTTTTTTTTAATTGTTTAATTATTTATTTCACTGCACAGTATAGACACGCCCACCGGCTGCTGTGATTGGGTGCAGTGAGACACCTGTCACTCAGCGTGGGGGCATGTCTCACTGCAACCAATCATAGGCGCATGTGGGCGGGTAAAGCAGGGAATACGAGATTGTTTAATGAGCGGCCGGCTTTTTCAAAATAGTAAAAGCCGCCGCAGCAGTGTGAATGCCGTGCAGCGCCGCGCCGGAGATCGGGGAACGGTGAGTATGAGAGAGGAGGGGAAAATGACCGACAGACTGTGAGAGAGGGACAGAGATAGTGACGGACCGACAGAGAGAGAATAGAGACCGAGAGGGAGAGACCGTCTGACAGAGAATAGTGATTGACAGACATTGTGAGACATCACTCGTTTCCAGTGTTTTAGGAAACATGCGAGAAATGTATTTAGAAAATCGCATGTCACTAGGATGGTGTGAGTGCCGTCCTGTGACATCCAATTTTTTACACGCTCCCATAGACTTGCATTGGAGAGACTCGCAGTAGAAACTCGCAAAAAAGCAGCATGCTGCGATTTTTTTCTCAGTCCGATTTGGACTGAGAAAAAAAAAAAATGCAAATGCGAGCTGAATCATTCACTAACATGTGTCCGATTCCAATGCGAGTTTTTCTCGCATTGATCTACTGCAAGAAACTCGCAAGTGAGAAGCAGCCCTTAATCACAGGCTTCTTTATTCAGACTGCATATAGCAGCATAGCCTTCTCAGACAGCAGGTTTCCTCACCTCCACACACACAGACAAACCCGGCTACTTCCTCCACCACAGGAAGTTCAGAGCAGGGCCATGAGTGTGTCCAGAGGTCTGACTTTTACCCCTGGGACCACACCCTGAGGTGGAGATATGGTGAACAACCGTCCCACCCATCTCTTTAGCTGGCCATAACAAACCCGCCCCAGGTAACCCACGTTAATCCTCTCAGCACAGTACCAGTGATCATATCACAATATTATATATATATATATATATATATATATATATATATATATATATATATATACATACATATATATATATATATATATATGCACACATATACATACATACACACATATATTTGTAGAGGTACAACTATAGCTATCCATGTATGTATATAGAATTGTATTAAGTATTGTTTCATAATATATATCGTTATCTGTGACATTTTTATATAATCTTATAGAAATCTTTGCCAAATGTTATAACATACAGTGTTATGAAATTTATGTGTATAAAGTCTTAGTCAAATGTTATCAGATACAGTCTATCATAAAGTGTATGTATTCATGCTATGTTGAATATTAGTAAATCATTTGGGGAGTTTATTACTAATGTGTTATCTATGCATTACCTCCCTATGCTTTTGAGTTGGTTATCGCAAGGTAATTATCATCTTTGCAATTAGGCTTACTTTATTTCAATGTCCACTATCTGGTTAGTATTTGTTAGACACTAACTTGGAGCACACCAACGGCACATGCGCCATTGGTGTCATGATCTTATGACGCCGGACACATGCATTGATTATTTATGCGTCCCTGCGTGAAACGCATATGCCGTGCATGCGCCGACCGCGTCATTGTATTCATGACGCTAGGAGCTTTATCCATGTTGTGCGCGAACGTGCGACAATGGCACTTTCCTGTTCCAGATAACAGGTGTGTTTTGGGCATCATTATTATTTTATTCACCTGAGCTAGGCTTATACAGTATATATAGAATGGAGTGGGAATTATCCCTAGACTATCGCTGTGGGTTTCCTGATACACTGGACGGCTGGCGGATTTCTTGCATTGTCGGTGCTGCCTCGACCTAGAATGTGGGGAAACTGCTTGTTTGGGTCTCCATTGTGAACCCCTTTCCACCTTTGGTTATTCTGGAATACAATGCTTATTTGGGCAAGTACCACTGTTTATTTTGTTGTGGGGATCCGGGATTGGTAGCACTATTTACTGCATGATTATGGTCACTCTGCAGCATTGCATAACTGTTTACTCTGCTATGTGATCTGATTGGGTGTTTCTTTTCTTATTCCTCTAGCCTCCTTTGAATTGTAAACTACGCTTCTGATGTTGGAGGACCCTATGGCCTGATTCATGCCTGGAGTAATTATTATTACTCGACCAGCTTCCTGAACAATCATCCCTTAGATTGTTGGATAAGGATATTATGCTTATCCTTAGGAAAGCTGAGTAATTCTATTTAGAATTTAAAGTGTTTGCTTATTGTCTTGGGGAAGGTGGTTCTCCTGCGGCTTTATATGTTACAAAAAGCGTCGGTCTGGCGTGTCGGGTTAGCGGGGAAACCCCTGGTAGGCCCCAACCTTGTCTTCAAATTAAGCTGTCCCCGGTACCCTGCAGGGCCGCCCCGGCGGGTGTATTAACATGACCTGTGGCCGCGGCTCAGTCCTTAGACCGTCTAGCCGCCGCCTCAGGTGATAATACTGCATGCAGGCAGAAGTCAGATAACAGCGCCAGTAGCTACATGGGGGGCAGAGGGTGCGGTCCTGACCTGGGGGGGAGAACCTGGAAATTATGAGCTGCAGCGCGGCAGGGGCAGAGCACAAAGCTCCTTCTGAGAGGAAGAAGATGCACGAGAAGAAGGACCTGCAGTGATGTCATGCCCATGTGACCATGTGGGAGGAGCCAGGCAGGAGCTGCTGACCGATGAAGATGTGAGCACGGTAATGGGGTATGATTCGGGGGTGTGTGCAGGGTGAGTGGCATATGGGGGGGGGTCAAGACTGACAGAGGGGTGTTAAGGGATACTATGTGTGTGGGACATGGGGTTTCAGTGTGTTTGAGAGAGGAGTAATTTGTGGTACAGCCGGTCTGTCGGAGATATGCAGGACATGAGGGTACTGGGTGTGTGTCAGATATGCAGAGCATGAGGGTGCTGGGTGTGTGTGAGATATGCAGAGCATGAGGGTGCTGGGTGTGTGTGAGACATGCAGAGCATGAGGGTACTGGGTTGGTGTGAGACGTGCAGAGCATGAGGGTACTAGGTGTGTGTGAGACGTGCAGAGCATGAGGGTGCTGGGTGTGCGTGAGATATGCAGAGCATGAGGATGCTGGGTGTGTGTGAGATATGCAGAGCATGAGGGTGCTGGGTGTGAGATATGCAGAGCATGAGGGTGCTGGGTGTGTGTGAGATATGCAGAGCATGAGGGTGCTGGGTGTGTGTGAGATATGCAGAGCATGAGGGTGCTGGGTGTGTGTGAGATATGGAGGGCATGAGGGTGCTGGGTGTGTGAGATATGCAGAGCATGAAGGTGCTGGGTGTGTGAGATATGCAGAGCATGAGGGTGTTGGGTGTGTGTGAGATATGCAGGGCATGAGGGTGCTGGGTGTGTCAGATATGCAGAGCATGAGGGTGCTGGGTGTGTGAGATATGCAGAGCATGAGGGTGCTGGGTGTGTGTGAGACATGCAGAGCATGAGGGTACTGGGTGTGTGTGAGACGTGCAGAGCATGAGGGTGCTGGGTGTGTGTGAGACATGCAGAGCATGAGGGTACTGGGTGTGTGTGAGACGTGCAGAGCATGAGGGTGCTGGGTGTGTGTGAGACATGCAGAGCATGAGGGTACTGGGTGTGTGTGAGACGTGCAGAGCTTGAGGGTTCTGGGTGTGTGTGAGATATGCAGAGCATGAGGGTGCTGGGTGTGTGTGAGATATGCAGAGCATGAGGGTGCTGGGTGTGTGTGAGATATGCAGAGCATGAGGGTGCTGGGTGTGTTTGAGATATGGAGGGCATGAGGGTGCTAGGTGTGTGAGATATGCAGAGCATGAGGGTGCTGGGTGTGTGAGATATGCAGAGCATGAGGGTGTTGGGTGTGTGTGTGAGATATGCAGGGCATGAGGGTACTGTGTGTGTGTGAGATATGCAGAGCATGAGGGTGCTGGGGGTGGGTGAGATATGCAGAGCATGAGGGTGCTGGGTGTGTGTGAGATATGGAGGGCATGAGGGTGCTAGGTGTGTGAGATATGCAGAGCATGAGGGTGCTGGGTGTGTGAGATATGCAGAGCATGAGGGTGTTGGGTGTGTGTGTGAGATATGCAGGGCATGAGGGTACTGTGTGTGTGTGAGATATGCAGAGCATGAGGGTGCTGGGTGTGTGTGAGATATGCAGAGCATGAGGGTGCTGGGGGTGTGTGAGATATGCAGAGCATGAGGGTGCTGGGTGTGTGTGAGATATGCAGAGCATGAGGGTGCTGGGTGTGTGAGATATGCAGAGCATAAGGGTGCTGGGTGTGTGTGAGATATGCAGGGCATGAGGGTGCTTGGTGTGTGTCAGATATGCAAGGCATGAGGTTGGAGGGTGTGTGTGATTTGGGGGTGCTGGGTGTGTGTGATTTAAGGGTGCAGGGTGTGTGCACCAGTCCCTGATGTGTGACGTGGGTAAAGTCCACACAGTAACTATATAATAGTAGGGATTAGGGAAAGAGGGATAGCAGCAGTCAGAGCATGGGATGGGTTTGGGAAAACTGGGTGCTGAGCTGAAAGACTTTTCCTCATCACCCAGCCTTTCTATGTTCTGATATCCATCTTGTCCTCAGCTCCCCAGCTCCCAGCTTTCCCATTCTCTGATATCATGGGAAAGCTGGGTGCTGATCTGAGAGAAAGAGGCTCTTTTCCTCATCACCCAGCCTTTCTATGTCTTGATATCCATCTTGTCCTCAGCTCCCAGCTTTCTCATTTTCGGATATCATGGGAAAGGTGGGTGCTGAGCTGAGAGAAAGAGGCTCTTTTCCTCATCACCCAGAACATAGAAAAGCTGGATGCTGAGGAAAAGAACCGAGTGTCCAGAGTAATTATCCTGTACATCATGTGGCTTATCCTGTACCGAATATCAAGCGTCAGTATCCAGTATCCCCAGTGTCATCATTATCCTGTACCCCCAGTGTCATTATCCTGTACCCCCAGTGTCATTACCCTGTACCCCCAGTGTCATTACCCTGTACCCGCAGCAGTGTCAGTGTCATTACCCTGTACCCGCAGCAGTGTCAGTGTCATTACCCTGTACCCGCAGCAGTGTCAGTGTCATTATCCTGTACCCCCAGTGTCAGTGTCATAATCCTGTACCCCTAGTGTCAGTGTCATTCTGTACCCCCAGTGTCATTACCCTGTACCCGCAGCAGTGTCAGTGTCATTATCCTGTACCCCCAGTGTCAGTGTCATTATCCTGTACCCCCCAGTGTCATTACCCTGTACCCGCAGCAGTGTCAGTGTCATTACCCTGTACCCGCAGCAGTGTCATTATCCTGTACCCCCAGTGTCAGTGTCATTATCCTGTACCCCCAGTGTCATTACCCTGTACCCGCAGCAGTGTCAGTGTCATTACCCTGTACCCGCAGCAGTGTCAGTGTCATTACCCTGTACCCCCAGTGTCAGTGTCATTATCCTGTACCCCCAGTGTCATTACCCTGTACCCCCAGTGCCATTACCCTGTACCCGCAGCAGTGTCAGTGTCATTACCCTGTACCCGCAGCAGTGTCAGTGTCATTACCCTGTACCCGCAGCAGTGTCAGTGTCATTACCCTGTACCCGCAGCAGTGTCAGTGTCATTATCCTGTACCCCCAGTGTCAGTGTCATAATCCTGTACCCCCAGTGTCAGTGTCATTATTCTGTACCCCCAGTGTCATTACCCTGTACCCGCAGCAGTGTCAGTGTCATTATTCTGTACCCCCAGTGTCATTACCCTGTACCCGCAGCAGTGTCAGTGTCATTATCCTGTACCCCCAGTGTCATTACCCTGTACCCCCAGTATCATTACCCTGTACCCGCAGCAGTGTCAGTGTTATTACCCTGTACCCGCAGCAGTGTCAGTGTCATTACCCTGTACCCGCAGCAGTGTCAGTGTCATTACCCTGTACCCGCAGCAGTGTCAGTGTCATTACCCTGTACCCGCAGCAGTGTCAGTGTCATTACCCTGTACCCGCAGCAGTGTCAGTGTCATTATCCTGTACCCCCAGTGTCAGTGTCATTATTTTAGGCTATATGTAATTACTCTTCAGGGGGGCCTCTATAGGTGATAATAGTACAGAAGGGGCCTCAGTATAAATACCGTGTATGTAAAAAAAAAAAAAAAAAAAAAGCCTAATCTGCCTAGAGCAGTACTGTCAGGATACACAGGACTAGTAAAGGGTTTATCCAACATGTAAAACTAATTTGGAAACTATAGTGCGGCTTTTATAGGCCCCTGTCCCCACAGAAGGACAGTCCACATCCAGTACAGACACTGGTGGCCGATCATTACCTGATAATTATGTAATGTGTGAAGGTGGATAGAGAAGACAAATATTCACTAGTCTCCAAATGGAAGAGTGTATGGAGGGTAATGCTTCACACCTCCACATACTGACTCTATAGGGGATTCCCTATATGGTGGATAGATGGGGGCATAGCGGGATTAATGTTAGTAAACTTTTCCATGTGAAGATGCTGGATAACATTTTGCTTCTCTTTGAATATTATTTGGCTGATGGACTCAGTGGTTTTCCTAGGACAAGGAATGTCAGTGTGTAAGAAAAACTGCGACTGACTAAATAATAGACTCCATTTTTAACTACAATAAATAAGATGCCACAAGAAATCCTGTGATATCTGCAGGCACAATACAGGTCTCTTCTGCGCACTGTAAAGTTTGCTAAAAGGTGCATGTTATACTGAGAGAAGCCGAAAATGAGCAAGTAATAAAAACATTCATGGCAGCTATAGTGCGGGCCCCTAGAGGCAATTTTCCTGGTGGGCCCCTCACACCCCAGTCCGACCCTGGTTACATATATACCTTGTCCATCTCTTCTTCCTTTCCCCCTTATTGTAGCCAATTGTGCCTAGAGTGTGGGAATTGGAGCATCGCATTGGTATATGGCACACAGAGGGGGGAAAAGAAACACACAGAGGGGGGAAAAGAGACACACAGAGGGGGGAAAAGAGACACACAGAGGGGGGAAAAGAGACACACAGAGGGGGGAAAAGAGACACACAGAGGGGGGAATAGAGACACACAGAGGGGGGAATAGAGACACACAGAGGGGGGAAGAGAGACAGAGGGGTGGGGGAAAGACAGAGGGGGGGAAAGAGAGACAGAGGGGGGGAAAGAGAGACAGAGGGGGGGAAAGAGAGACAGAGGGGGGGAAAGAGAGACAGAGGGGGGGAAAGAGAGACAGAGGGGGGGAAAGAGAGACAGAGGGGGGGAAAGAGAGACAGAGGGGGGAAGAGAGACAGAGGGGGGAAGAGAGACAGAGGGGGGAAGAGAGACAGAGGGGGGAAGAGAGACAGAGGGGGGAAGAGAGACAGAGGGGGGAAGAGAGACAGAGGGGGGAAGAGAGACAGAGGGGGGAAGAGAGACAGACGGGAAAAGAGAGACAGACGGGGAAAAGAGAGACAGACGGGGAAAAGAGAGACAGACGGGGAAAAGAGAGACAGACGGGGAAAAGAGAGACAGACGGGGAAAAGAGAGACAGACGGGGAAAAGAGAGACAGACGGGGAAAAGAGAGACAGACGGGGAAAAGAGAGACAGACGGGGAAAAGAGAGACAGACCGATAGAGACAGAGAGAGAGACAGAGATACAGAGACAGACACAGAGATACAGAGACAACCAGACACAGAGATACAGAGACAGACAGAGAGATAGACACAAACAGACAGACAGACAGACATGGATAGAGCCTGACACAGACAGACAGGGAAAGAGACAGACACACAGACAGAGCTACACACACACACACACACACACAGAAATATATAGGACAGACAGACTGGGAGACAGAGACAGTTACTATCCTGGGCAGCGCCCAGGTACTACAGCTAGTTAAGAATAAATACCTATCCTCGTTACCTCACTGCTCCAGTCTCCGCAGTGAGGGCTCAAACTCTTCATTGCTCGGCACAGCAGGTGCGAAATAAGGATCACTCCAGCTGAGATGATAGATGCAGAGCGAAAATAATGGGGGAAACTGGATGACTTACCTCTCCCATCATTGCTTTTAAATGTATTGGTATGCAGGATGAGAATCGTAAATGTGATGCCAGGCACTGAAAGTGTGATGGTGACTGCATCAAGGGCAAAATATAAATATCCCATGGGACAGATGTTACCTGCAGACCAGTTTTTAACACATGTGGATTTGACTCTCTAAGCCAGGGGTCTCAAACTCAGCTGGGTGTATGGGCCACACAGAGGAAAAAAAAATAATTTGGGGGGCCGCATTCTTTGCAGGACAGTGACGTTTTTATTGGTACCATATTTTTTTTTCCCACACCTTTGGATCACTGATTTTGAACATTTTTCACTTGTTTATTATAACAAATGTGCACATTCTTTGTTTAAATAAAAAAAACCTCAAAATAAGGCATTACATTTTTTTGTTATGTTTTTTTTTTACATTTTATTCCTTTTTTGTAACTAATAGTGTTACAATTAGCACTATATAGACATTTTGGCCAACATCTTTTAGTAATGTTCCCCATCTTGTTGTAATGTGCCCATCCTTGTCCCCTTGTAGTATTGTGCCCCATCCTAGTCCCCATCCTACAGTAATGTGCTCATCCTTGTCCCCATCCTATAGTAATGGCCCCATCTTATTGTAATGTTCCCCATCCTTATCCCTATCCTGTAGTAATGTGTTCGTCCTTGTCCCCATCCAATAGTTATGTGCCAACCTTGTCCCCATTCTATAGTAATGTCCCCATCCAATAGTATTGTGCCCATCCTTGTAATGTCCCCAGCCTTGTCCCCGTCATATAGTAACATGCCCAGCCTTGTCCCTATCCTATAGTAATGTTCCCACCTTGTCCCCATCCTGTAGTAATGTGGTGGCGGCTAAAAGGGGACAGTGGCTATAACTTACCGATCGCTATCATCAGCTTCCACAGACGCCGAAGTGAAGCTCCCTCGTCTGTCTCCGGCCCCAGATTCACACTGATTGGAGAAATCGAACACAAGGCCGATCTTTCCAATCAGAGCTGGGCCGGTTGAAACAGAGGTCACCCAGCTCCAGCCAATGATCAGTGCTATAGGTGCACTGATCATGGCTGGATTTGAATGTTTCAGCCATTTCCAATGGCTTAAACATTACAGTGGCTGTGATTGGCTGACGAACGCCGCTCAGCCAATCACAGCCTCAGTAGGTCCGGTGAGGAGACACCACCCCTCCTGAGGTAAGGCAGAGGTCCCCTCCTCTCCGAATTTAAGGTATCTGCAAAGCGATCGTAGCCACCAGGGCCGCGATTTCGCCATTGAGTACTGGGTACGTCATGGGACCTTAAGTACCATGGAGCCATGACGTACCCACTGCGTCATAGGTCACTAGGGAGTTAATATGCCGTCCTTCACATACACACACAAAAAAAACAAACCAAAAAAAACAACAACACCTGTCCCGCATTCCCTCGGCTGCCTCATCTCTGCTTCTTGCTGTCTGCAGGCCCATGCCCACGGTGACTATCGCGGCCGGTGCAGGAGCCGCAGCCCCTGTCAGCGATTTATGTCAGAGGATTGTTTTGCCGGCGCTGCGCGTGCAGAGCCAAGCTCTCTATGTTCAACCTTTCCAATGCAGCTGTAGCCGTCTGCCCATCAGAGGTAAGCAGCTGAGGTCAGGCAGTTTCCATTGGAGGAATAGTTGTGCACAGAGAGCTTGACTGAGAACGCAGCGCCGGCAAAACAATCATATGACATAAAGCGCAGACAGTGGATACTGGCCCTGCACCGGCCGCGATAGTCAACAGGGGTATGGGCCTGGAGGCCGCACGAAGCAGCTTGAGGGGCCGCATGCGGGTCGCGTGTTTGAGACCTCTGCTCTAAGCATTTCATTTTAATAAACTATATTGGTGTACCAAAAATGACGAGCATAGGAGTCCAGAGTTCTGCTGTGCATATTTTTCTAAAATTACAACAGTTATTAGTATATATTACTTAAAAGGGAATCGATCAGTAAGATCAACCACCACTAAACTGGATATATGTGCAGGCAGATCTTTGAAATCTAAATCCATTCTATTCCCAAGAAATCAGTGTTTCAATTTGTGTGAAATAAATGCATTAAGTGCTCTTCCTGAGCTTATGCCTCCCAAGTTGTTTTTTCACTTTATAGCACTCGGTGAACGTGATATTAGACAACTGGCAAATAAAACAGACGGTAAGCCATCAAGTGAAAGCAACTGGAGCTAAGCAGGGAATCAACTTTGAGAAGTAGAAGCTACTTAAAGTGAATCTGTTATCAGGATTATGCTACTTGCCTCCCCCCAGAGCTGTATGTGATTTATATACTGTAGCCTTCAGCCCCTCCTGTAATGTATATACTGTAGCCCCTAGACCTCCTGTGATATATATACTGTAGTTCTAAGCCCCTCCTATGATTTACTACTGTAGCCCCATCCCGTCCTGTGATTTATGTATTGTAGCCCTTATCCCCTTCTGTGATATATATACTGTAGTCCCCAGCCTCTCTCCTGTGATGTATGCATCCCCTCCTGTGATTTATGCATCCCCTCCTGTGATGTATATAGTGTATACAGCCCCAGCACCTCCTCTAATTTATATAATCTAGCCCCAGCCCCTCCTGTGATATATATACTGTAGCGCTCAGCCCATTCTGTGATGTATATACTGTAGCCCCCATTCCCTCCTTGTGATGTATATACAATAGCCTACAGTCCCTGCTGTGATTTATATAATGTAGCCCTCAGCCCCTCCTGTGATATACAGCGAAGGAAATTATTTGACCCTTGCTCATTTTGTAATTTGGCCCACTGAAAGACCTAAACAGTATATAATTTTAAGGGTAGGTTTATTTTAACAGTGAGAGATAGAATATCCAAAAAAAAAGCCAGAAAATCACATTGTATAAATTATATAAATGTTTTTGCATTTGCAGAGAGAAATAAGTATTTGATCTCCTACCAACCATTAAGCGTTATGGCTCCTACAGACCACTTAGACCAGGGGTGGGCAATTAATATTCCCTTGTAGCCGAATGAAAAAATGGGATAATTTTAGAGGGCCGGGATAATGTAATTAACTCAGTTCGACCCAATACTGTATATACTATATATACCATCCCTTCATAAACAAACAGTAAGTTAACCAATACAAAGATTCAATGAAAATATGGAGGACCTAATTACATCATTATTTAATGATGAGATGATGAACTTTAATGAACGAAATTGTGATTGTTCAGTTTAGAAAATTGTCAACTTTTACAGTGTTTAAAAAACTAACATCACATCTTGACCTAAAATAGAAAGTTTCTCAAAGACCGGCATCCTGGCATATGATCAGATCTGAGTATGACTTGTATATAACCACCCTGTATCCACACTTACTGGATGCACTCTATCTACTTATGTGCTCATTAAACCACTTCAAAAGGATCCTTAAGGGCACTTTACACGCAGCGACATAGCTAGCGATGTCGCTCGTGAAAGCACCCGTCACCGTCGTTTGTGCGTCATGGGCAAATCGCTGTCCGTGGCGTACAATATCGCTAGTACCCGTCACACATACCTTCCTAGCGATGTCGCTGTGGCTGGCGAACAGCCTCTTTTCTAAGGGGGCGGTTCGTGTGGTGTCATAGCGACGTCACATGGCAGGCGTCTAATAGAAACGGAGGGGCGGAGAGCAGCCGCATGAAAGTCACACCCACCTCGTTGCCAGAGGACGCAGGTACGGTGTTGTTCGTCGTTCCTGGGGTGTCACACGTAGCGATCTGTGCTGCCTCAGGAACGACGAACAACCTGCGTCCAGCACCAGCAACGATATTTGGGAAATGGACGAAGTGTCAACAATCAAAGATTTGGTGAGTATTTTGCATCGTTAGTGGTCGCTCGTACGTGTCACAAGCAACGACATTGCTAACGAGGCCGGATGTGCGTCACGAATTCCGTGACCCCAACGACATCTCGTTAGCGATGTCGTTGCGTGTAACGGAGCCTTTAGGAAAAGACATCTGAGGTCACGGATCCCGGCAGATACTGCTACACGGCAGGTATATGTGGTCCAGCTCCTGAATCTCCCTTGCACCTGCTCAGCAGCAGATGCGGACACTGACAACTTGGGCCCCTGTGCAAGAAACTGTACCTGGGACCCTCCCCCATTCTATGTCGACAAAGATATATATATTATATTAATTATCTCTCTCTATATATACACACACATATATGTGTGTGTATGTATGTATGTATATATATATATATGTGTATGTACGTATATATATATATATATATATATATATATATATATATAATGTGTATGTATGTATATACATACATATATACACATGTGTGTATGTATGTATGTATGTATGTATGTGTGTGTGTATGTATGTGTATATATGTATGTGTGTATGTATGTATGTGTATATATGTATGTGTGTATGTGTGTGTGTGTGTATGTGTGTGTGTGTGTGTGTATGTATGTGTGTGTATGTATGTATGTGTATATATGTATGTATGTATGTATGTATGTGTATATATGTATGTGTGTATGTATGTGTGTATGTATGTATGTATGTATGTATGTATGTATGTTTCCCCTCGGTTCATTTCATATGTCTCCATGTACTGACTGTGGAGCTGTCGGCCCAATGACATGGGCTGGGAAAAGCTGGGAACATTATATCTGGCTCAGCAATAAGGTGGTCACTGAAGCCTGTTTATTTCAGTGTAATTTTGGGCTCGGTTTTTCCTGGAGCAATCAGTAGGAATGGCAGTGGGACTGGTTGCTCCCTTCTCCACATTCAATCCAGGTTTTGATTCCTCACTGGATCAGCTGAAATAATCAGGAGGCATTCAGTGAAAAGAACTTGCTGAGGATAGCAGGACATGCTGATGGCTGCTGGGGCTGAGACACAATACCTCTGCTTGCTGTGCTGAGGAACCCACACAGTAAGAGAATACTGTTTTGTTTGTTACATAGGTTTATTTTGTAGTTAGCATTCTGTTGTTAGTTAGTGGCCAGACGGCCTAAGACATTTATTTTCCTGTTTTTGCATGTGTAACACTGAAGGATAAGTTTACACAATAAACACGGAAGTGGCCGTATCAGTTTGGAACCTGCCAGTCTGCCGCTGTCATCTGTGAATCCATAGCCACTCGCTTGGACCAAAGCAAAGATCCCAGCTGAGCTATATCCCCTGTCTCACAATACATATACACACATATACATATACATATATACACACACACACACACACACACACACACACACACACACACACAGTGCCTACAAGTAGTAGTCAACCCCCTGCAGGTTTGATAAGATGCAAATAAGTTAGAGCCTGCAAACTTCAAACAAGAGCAGGATTTATTAACAGATGCATAAATCTTACAAACCAACAAGTTATGTTGCTCAGTTAAATTTTAATAAATTTTCAACATAAAAGTGTGGGTCAATTATTATTCAACCCCTAGGTTTAATATTTTGTAGAATCACCCTTGTTTGCAATTACAGCTAATAATCGTCTTTTATAAGACCTGATCAGGCCGGCACAGGTCTCTGGAGTTATCTTGGCCCACTCCTCCATGCAGATCTTCTCCAAGTTATCTAGGTTCTTTGGGTGTCTCATGTGGACTTTAATCTTGAGCTCCTTCCACAAGTTTTCAATTGGGTTAAGGTCAGGAGACTGACTAGGCCACTGCAACACCTTGATTTTTTCCCTCATGAACCAGGCCTTGGTTTTCTTGGCTGTGTGCTTTGGGTCGTTGTCTTGTTGGAAGATGAAATGACGACCCATCTTAAGATCCTTGACGGAGGAGCGGAGGTTCTTGGCCAAAATCTCCAGGTAGGCCGTGCTATCCATCTTCCTATGGATGCGGACCAGATGGCCAGGCCCCTTGGCTGAGAAACAGCCCCACAGCATGATGCTGCCACCACCATGCTTGACTGTAGGGATGGTATTCTTGGGGTTGTATGCAGTGCCATCCAGTCTCCAAACGTCACGTGTGTGGTTGGCACCAAAGATCTTGATCTTGGTCTCATCAGACCAGAGAACCTTGAACCAGTCTGTCTCAGAGTCCTCCAAGTGATCATGAGCAAACTGTAGACGAGCCTTGACATGACGCTTTGAAAGTAAAGGTACCTTACGGGCTCGCCTGGAACGGAGACCATTGCAGTGGAGTACGTTACTTATGGTATTGACAAACCAATGTTGTCCTTGGGTTAGCCTCGACTCTTCGGACAAGCCTGGCCTCGGCACGGGTGGAAACTTTCAAAGGCTGTCCAGGACGTGGAAGGCTAGCAGTAGTTCCATAAGCCTTCCACTTCCGGATGATGCTCCCAACAGTGGAGACAGGTAGGCCCAACTCCTTGGAAAGGGTTTTGTACCCCTTGCCAGCCTTGTGACCCTCCATGATCTTGTCTCTGATGGCCTTGGAATGCTCCTTTGTCTTTCCCATGTTGACCAAGTATGAGTGCTGTTCACAAGTTTGGGGAGGGTCTTAATTAGTCAGAAAAGGCTGGAAAAAGAGATAATTAATCCAAACATGTGAAGTTCATTGTTCTTTGTGCCTGAAATACTTCTTAATACTTTAGGGGAAGCAACAGAATTCTTGTGGTTTGAGGGGTTGAATAATAAATGACCCTCTGAATAAACTTTTCACCATTTAAAAAAAATAAATAAATAAAGAAATAACATTCTTTTTTGCTGCAGTGCATTTCACACTTCCAGGCTGATCTACAGTCCAAATGTCACAATGCCAAGTTAATTCCGAATGTGTAAACCTGCAGGGGGTTGAATACTACTTGTAGGCACTGTATGTATGTATATATATATATAATTGCCTTATTCTGTCTGTCTGTCTTGCTCCAAAATTGTGACCTTACGGTGACACAAAGCTGATTGGCCGCTGGGCTCGCCATGGCCCCGCCCCCCCGCACGGATTGGCCGCTCGCCCAGGCTGCGCCCCCACACGGATTGGCCGGCCGCTCGCCCAGGCTCCGCCCCCCCCCACAGATTGGCCTCTCACCCCGGCACCCTGCAGGCATTGGACACTCGGCCACGCCCCGCCCCCCTCACGCAATGCACGCTAGCTCTGGCCCCGCCCCCCCACGCATTCCCCGAACCGACACGGTCACGGAGCCACGACTACCAGGTGAGTACTGTACCCCTGGGAGCCCACATCAGCTTACGCCGCCAAACCAGCCGACACATACCCTCGCATTGCTGGGGCTGGCCGGCGTATGCTGGTGTGGGCTCCCGTGCGAGCGGGGGACGAGATACGCTGGTAACCATGGTAGCATAGTTACTAGCGCATCAAGGTCCTGCAGCGGCGGAACATACACACACATAACAGCACACACACACACACATCAGATCACACTCACTCTCACACACACATCACATCCACATACTCACAACATCCTGGGATATCGCTTGCTTCTCGGCGGCGATACTGTGCTGTGAGCTTCCAGGACCTGCCGGAGGATCACATGGCCAGAAGCATGTGGTATCTCCGGATGTTGTGAGTATGAGCGCGTATGTGCAATATCGTTAATGTGTGTGTGCGTGAGTGTATGCGATCGGGTGTGTGTGAGTGTATGCGATCGGGGGTGTGTGTGAGTGTATGCGATCGGGGGTGTGTGTGTGTGTATGCGATCGGGGGTGTGTGTGTGTGTGTGTGTGTGTGTGTGAGTGTATGCGATCGGATCTGTGAGTGTCGGCAGAGGAGCACGGCGTGCTGGAGGAGGCTGGGAGGAGAGAGGCTGATCCTGGGGAAGGCTGGGATGGGGAGGCTGAGAGAAGAGAGGCTGATGCTGGGGGAGGCTGAGGCTGGGGTAGGCTGGGAGGAGAGAGGCTGATGCTGGGGACCGAAAAGGCTGATGCTGGGAGGAGAGAGGCTGAGGCTGGGGTAGGCTTGGAGGAGAGAGGCTGATGCTGGGAAGAGAGAGGCTGATGCTGGGGGAGGCTGAGGCTGGGGTAGGCTGGGAGGAGAGAGGCTGATGCTGGGGGAGGCTGAGGCTGGGGGAGGCTGAGGCTGGGGGAGGCTGGGAGGAGAGAGGCTGATGCTGGGGACAGAAAAGGCTGATGCTGGGAGGAGAGAGGCTGATGCTGGGAGGAGAGAGGCTGATGCTGGGAGGAGAGAGGCTGATGCTGGGGGAGGCTGAGGCTGGGGTAGGCTGGGAGGAGAGAGGCTGATGCTGGGAGCAGAGAGGCTGATGCTGGGGACAGAAAAGGCTGATGCTGGGGACAGAGAGGCTGATGCTGGGGACAGAGAGGCTGATGCTGGGGACAGAGAGGCTGATGCTGGGGACAGAGAGGCTGATGCTGGGGACAGAGAGGCTGATGCTGGGGACAGAGAGGCTGATGCTGGGGACAGAGAGGCTGATGCTGGGGACAGAGAGGCTGATGCTGGGGACAGAGGCTGATGCTGGGGACAGAGAGGCTGATGCTGGGGACAGAGAGGCTGATGCTGGGGACAGAGAGGCTGATGCTGCGGGCAGAGAGGCTGATGCTGGCGCAGCATGGCGGATGGAGCACGTTTGGGAGTGCGCAGCATGGGAGATGGAGCACGATGGGGGGTACGCAGCATAGGGGATGGAGCACGATGGGGAGTGCGCTGCATGGGGGATGGAGCACGATGGGGAGTGCGGAGTATGGCGGATGGAGCACGTTTGGGAGTGCGCAGCATGGGGGATGGAGCACGTTTGGGAGTGCGCAGCATGGGGGATGGAGCACGATGGGGAGTGCGCAGCATGGCGGATGGAGCACGTTTGGGAGTGCGCAGCATGGGGGATGCAGCACGATGGGGAGTGCGGAGTATGGCGGATGGAGCACGTTTGGGAGTGCGCAGCATGGCGGATGGAGCACGTTTGAGAGTGCGCAGCATGGCAGATGGAGCACGTTTGGGAGTGCGCAGCATGGCGGATGGAGCACGTTTGGGAGTGCGCAGCATGGGGGATGCAGCACGATGGGGAGTGCGGAGTATGGCGGATGGAGCACGTTTGGGAGTGCACAGCATGGCGGATGGACCACGTTTGGGAGTGCGCAGCTTGGCGGATGGAGCACGTTTGGGAGTGCGCAGCATGGCGGATGGAGCACGTTTGGGAGTGTGCAGCATGGGAGATGGAGCACGATGGGGGTTGCGCAGCATAGGGGATGGAGCACGATGGGGAGTGCGCTTCATGGGGGATGGAGCACGATGGGGAGTGCGGAGTATGGCGGATGGAGCACGTTTGGGAGTGCGCAGCATGGCGGATGGAGCACGTTTGGGAGTGCGCAGCATGGCGGATGGAGCACGATGGGGGGTGCGCAGCATAGGGGATGGAGCACGATGGGGAGTGCGCTGCATGGGGGATGGAGCACGATGGGGAGTGCGCTGCATGGGGGATGGAGCACGATGGGAAGTGCACACCTCCCCCCAACACACACACACACGCACGCGCACTGCACAACACACCACACACACACACTGGGAACCACAAACAACTGCCCTACACAGACACTCACACACACAGACAACGCTGCACACACACAACACCCAACACACAAACACCGCGGCACACACAAATATACGCACATACCGCACAACACACACATTGCACAAAACATACCTCCCCCCAAAACACACCACACACACACAACGCTCCACAAACAACGCAACACACATACAACACCGCTCTCACCCCTCGCCACACCCAGACAACACCCAGAACATGTACAGCGCCCTACACAAACACTTGGTAACTACACACAACAACAACATCTATATATCTATATATATATATATATATATATATATATATATATATATATATATATATATATATATATATATATTATATATATATATATATATATATATATATTATATATATATATTATATATATATATTATATATAAAGCTGAATGTGTGTGTGTATGTTCGGGATTGGCATCCGCACCGTCGCACCTACAGCCACAAAATTTTGCACACACACTTCTGGACCCCGAGAGCGTCATAGCTATGTTTTAAGGGGAAATTTTAACCCCGCTCTTTACAGTTATTCGCCAAAAAACCTGCCTCCATTAAAGCGAATGGAGCTCAGAGCCACAGTGCAGCCAGAACTTCAGAAGAATGCGCAGCCACGCACTTATATGGAATATTGGCGTGTCACAATGCAGCCAGGGAAAGAGACAGACCCAGACAGGGAAAGTGGCAGACACAGGCAGACACAGACAGGGTAAGAAACAGACACAAAGACACAGACACAGACAAAGATACAGACTGACAGGGAAAGAGACTGACAGGGAAAGAGACTGACAGGGAAAGACAGGGAAAGTGACAGAGATAGACAGGGAAAGAGATAGATAGACAGACTGGGAAAGAGATTGAGACAGATGGAGAAAGAGACAGACAAGGAAAGAGACAGACAGACAAAGAGAGAGAGAGAGAGACAGAGAGATATATACAGAGGGGGAGACAGACAGAGAATGGGAGAGAAACAGAGAGACAGTTACTATCCCGGGCAGCGCCGGGTGCTATGTTGTGAGGTGAAATTTTAACCCCGCGCGTTCCAATTTACCAATCAATTTTGCCCCTGTCTACATAATGGGGAAAAAGTGAAACGAAAAGTGTTGGGGGCAAATTGACAGCTGCCAGATGTAAACAAGGGGGATTTAAAGAATGAGAGCGATGGCGCCAAAGAGTATATACCGTACAGTTGCTAAGGTGGGGCCCCCACATGGGATACTCACCACACTCGGGGATATGAACACACACACACACACACACACACACACACACACACATACACTACCACGTGCTTGAACACATATACCACCCTCAGCACACATCTCACCACACATACACCAACCTCGCCACATAATCGCCCTAAACACACACAAGTCTGGTATTATCCTTCAAAAATAAAAATATGATTAATAAGAAGGCAAACTACAAGAACAACAAATGTACCATATAGGAAATACGGCAGCTGTCAGTCACATGACCTGTCTATTATGTGTATGTGTGAGCTAATATATAATGTCAGGGGGAGGGCTTTCTGTTGCCTGGAGATTTATCAGGCTGCCAATAGCAACCAACCACAGCTTAGTTTCTATTTTGCTACAGTTAATTAATCTGAGCTCTGATTGGTTAATATAGGCAACAAAGGACATTCTCAGTATGTGTGAGGTATCTATTTGTTTTGTGGTTTTTGTGTGCAGGATACATTTTTGTTAATACATTCTATTTTGTTAACAGCAGCTATTAACCCGGGCGAAGCCAGGTAGTACAGCTAAATATAAATATTATATATATATATATATATATATATATATATATATATATATATATATATATACATATATATATATACATACACACACACACACACACACACACATATATATATATGTATGTGTGTC